>NC_136261.1:380508125-380655016 GCF_964187855.1 Myxine glutinosa | reverse complement strand
CAAACGCAATTCCCGCCATTTCCACTCACGATCGAGGTCCTCCACAGTGGCCGGGCCTCTTCTTCCTCCTACAACTTCGTCTCACTTCTTTCACTCAAAATGTACGAAATTCTGCAGCATGAAATTATGTAGAGGCCTCGTCGGGGGGATATAAGGTACATAAGGAAGGCGTTGTAACAGCAGATTCAAAATAAAAGTGGAAGAACATGAGGAAATGGGAGCTATTCTGGACCCACAGCCAAACCCGACAAACCATTGCAATACACCCCAAACGTCTAGCGCCGCCACAAACCACCATGGAATTGCAAGTGGCACGGTTTTTTTTAAACCATTGATATTAAAATAAAACGTAGCCTATAACCACCAGGATTTTATGTTGATTCCGAATCTGTGTCTAAAACTTTTCTCCGATGTGTAGTTCTTGAGTTATAAGTGGACATCCAGACAGACACACATATACACACACACACAGACAGACACTCCTCCTTTATCTATCTATAATTCCAGTAATCTCTGTCTGTACGTTTGTACGTTTGTCTGTGACCGCTGTTTCTCGACAACCACGGGTCCGATATACTTTTAACTTGCCAGGTATATTGCTGGGGACCCGAGGATGTGCCTTTTCAAGGTTTCATATTAATCGGACAATTACTTACCGAGCTATGTCCAAAAAACGATTCAACCAATCAGAGAGCAGCGAACGATCGCGTGTGCCGAACGTGGCGGGCACACTCTGCCTCGGATGGCACATTTGAGAGCGTATTCATTTATTTCACGTTTGCAAACTATGTTGGCGTTAAACTATGTTTTACAACTAATAAAAACGAATTTGCGATTCATTCGCTTTCCTGCGCGTTTGTGCACGCGATGGCGATTTCTTTACCAAACTCCGGAAGCCGTTCGCTTTGGACCAAACCATTGCATGTAAATAGAGGGGGGGGATTGTCACCGTATTCGCAAGCCGTTCGCTTTGGACCAAACCATTTCATGTAAATAGAGGGGGGGGGATATAATTTTAGATATATATATAGTACGGGCAATGCCCTAGTATATAGAGATGACAGTACCCGAGTTGCCGTTTTGTCATGGTTTAAACCAACCATAATTCAAACAATTATTTTGCACAAATGTATTTGTAATATACGTGATATCACATTTTATAAACAATTGAAGTTGGAAAAAAAAAAATTTCCCAAAAATTCCCCCCCCCCCCCCCCCCAAAAAAAAAAAATTGGACATTTTTTCAAAAAAATACCCTTAGGACATACCGACGGGAGAGATATGTGCATTCCAGAAGTTTGGTACGATTTCACAAAAGTTTGAGAAAGTAGTTCATTGACAACACAGGACAACACAACACAACACAGGACAGACGTGGCACAGATATATATATATATATACTAGCTTGGCTCGGCTCGCTGCGCTCGCCTCACCGCGCTCGCCTCACCACGCGTCGATATTGAAGAACGGGCTTCTTTTAGCTGAGGCTAATGACTGTACCTGAGTTGCTGTGTTGTCATGATTTTCACCAATCATAATACTGTTACGGTCCGCGGATATGGATGTTATGTTTGCCGAGCGGAGGCTCCGCGACTGAACAGTTGTTCCCCGACTAAACCCAATTCACCCAAACGTTGGCCGTATCGCGCCACAGATATTCAATGGGGAAAAGACTAAGACGACGAATGCAAAGAGGAAGGAGAAGAAGACGTACGGAAGAGTAACGGGGTTTATTATTATTTACACACACATAAGCAAAAAGAGCAGTCACGGGTATTTACAGCGGACATGAAAAAGCAGGTAACACAGTGCAAATTACTAGCTTATACTGACTTAGTTTACTACCCAGGACAGCACGAACAGAACAAACTCACGTACGCAAATGGATGGAAGGGTAGGAATCGTTTGGAGGGATGAGCAGGTGGGATCACAGGGCACAGCGAGCAGGTCCACTCCGGGCGGGAGGTGAGGAGCCGGCAGCTCCTTGTATTTGGCTTTACAGCGCACGCCGGCAGGGTCACTCGGCGGGTTGAAACGGGGCTGGTTGAAGCGGCTCTTTGTCAAAGGCTTTTCGTATCTCTCACGCAACTCCGGTGCAACTCTAAACTCTCTCCCGGTGGACTGCCGACCCTCTTACGCACCTGGACTCATCTGCCGTATCCCTCGTGTGTCTTGTCCCAGCGATCGTCGCACCCTTCTCTCCAAAACCTTCAGCGCGGGTCTGACACACCCCCCTCAGTTTCGGTACCGCCCTCCCCCCCGTGCTCTGTTTCGTGACCTTGTATGGTAATCCCACGGGCTTGTCTCCTTATTTGGGCATAGGGCTGAACAGCCCCGCCCTTCGTGGCGCGCCCTGGGCTTGCCTCTCCCTGGCGACCCCGCCCCTCCTGTTCAAACAGAGCACGGAGCACATATTCACCATCGCAGCGAAATGAGAGGGCGTGCATCCCACGCTTGTGAACTGCTTTACCCACAGATGGAGAGTTTGGCTGGGAAATGGAATTATTGAAGGGGAGCTATTCTTAATTAATTCGGTGCAATGGAGTGTCGTTCTAATGGAAGACAAGGCCTTACTCTAAAACACATAATAAGATATAAGCTACTGAACAAGGGTTTTATCGTGTCCTTCAATGTGGTGTTTCATGGAATAACTACCGAGACGCCCTTTTTACCTTTACACAACTCTGGAGGCAGGAGGGGCCATATCCAACCAAGGTTACACAACAATTTACCACTACAATACACACAATCAAAAAAATGCAATCCTCATATCCGCAACAATACAAAGAATTACTTTGCACAAATGTATTTGTTGTGTTTGTGATATTACATTTTTATAGGCAATTTAGGTTGAAGATTTAGGTTGAACGTTTTTTTTTTTCAAGAAAGAACACATCAGCACATACATAGGGGAGGGGTAGGTGCAGATTGGAAGTTTGGGACGATTACACCTCACCACCACGTAATTCAAAACACCTCACCACCAAGTAATTCAAAACACCGCACCACCACATAATTCAAAACACCTCACCACCACGTAATTCAAAATACCTCACCTCCAAGTAATTCAAAACACCCCACCACCATAAAACACGTAATAAAACACCTCACCACCACGAAATTAAAAATACCTCACCACCACGAAATTGAAAACACCTCACAGCCATAACACACGTAAAAAAAACACCTCACAGCCATAAAACACGCAATAAAAACACCTCACCACAACGAAATTAAAAACACCTCACAGCCATAAAACACGTAATAAAAACACCTCACAGCCATAAAACACGTAATAAAAACACCTCACAGCCATAAAACACATAATAAAAACACCTCACAGCCATAAAACACGTAATAAAAACACCTCACCACCACAAAATTAAAAACACCTCACAGCCATAAAACACGTAATAAAAACACCACACAGCCATAAAACACGTAATAAAAACACCTCACCACCACAAAATTAAAAACAACTCACAGCCATAAAACACGTAATAAAAACACCTCACAGCCATCAAACACGTAATAAAAACACCTCACAGCCACGAAATTAAAAACACCTCACCACGTCATTTAAAAACACCTCACCACCAAGTAATTCAAAACACCTCACCACCACATAATTCAAAACACCTCATCACCAACTAATTCAAAACACACCACTACCTAATTAAAAACACCTCACTACCACGTAATAATTATCAATACCTCACCACCACGTAATTCAAAACACCTCACCACCATGTGATTTAAAAACACCTCACCTGTACATGTATACAGTCACGTGAAAAAGTAAGTACACCCCATGTAAAGTTTTGACTTTTTCAACATATTTCAACATACAGCTATTTGATCTTCATTTCAACAATATTGACAGATAAAGGTGATATGATATAACAAATATCATGAAACATTTACATTTTGTTGTCCATTGTATAATTTAAATAAACATAAATGCAAATTTTGCATGTGGAAAAAGTAAGTACACCCTTGGCTCTAATAGGTGGTATTTCCCCCTTTGGCAGAAACAACCTCAAGTAGGCGTTTCTTATAACTGTCTACTAGTCTCTCACATCGACTGGGATAAATTTTTGCCCACTCCTCCATGCAGAATTATTTCAGCTGTGCGATGGTTGAGGGGTTTCTTGCATGCACAGCTCGTTTCAAATCCCCCCACAACATCTCGATGGGATTTAGATCCGGGCTTTGACTTGGCCATTCCAGAACCCTCCATTTCTTTCTTTTTAGCCATTCCTTGGTGGATTTACTGGTATGTTTAGGGTCATTGTCATGTTGCAAGGTCCACCTTCGGCTGAGCTTCAACACTCCGACAGATGGCCTCACATTATACTCAAGCACCCCCTGGTACAATGAAGAATTCATTGCGGATTCTATGATGGTGAGCTGCCCAGGCCCTGATGCAGCAAAGCTGCCCCAAACCATAATATTTCCACCACCATGCTTTACAGTTGGTATCAGGTTCTTATGGTCAAATGCTGTCTTTGGTTTTCGCCAAACATGTCTTCTGGTACTGTGGCCAAATAGCTCTACCTTTGACTCATCTGTCCAGACCACATTGTTCCAGAAGTGCTGGTCTTTGCCAAGGTGTTCATTGGCAAACTTTCGTCTTGCCCTGATGTTCTTTCTGGACAGCAAAGGTTTCCTCCTGGCACACCTCCCATGTCGATCAAATTTGTGCAGCCTCTTTCTAATGGTAGACTCGTGCACTTTGACATCAACAATGGCAAGAGCTACCTGTAGGTCCTGTGATGACATTCTGTGGTTCTTCGAGACTTCTTTCAGCATCTTGCGGGCTGCTCTCAGGCTGAACTTGCTGGGGTGGCCTGGCCTGAACAATTTGTCAGTTGTTTGAAATCTTATCCACATGTAGATGATCTTCTGGACAGTCGAATGATTGATTTCAAATTGTTTGGAGATCTTTTTAAATCCCTTCCCAGACTCGAAGGCATCTATAACCTTCTTTCTGAAGGCCTCAGAGAGCTCTTTTGATCTCGGCATGGTGACGCCGCACACTTCAACAACAAAGAGCAAACCAAACTAAATGTCTGAGGTTTAAAGAAGACAGGTTCCTCCAAGATCCTCTCTAACGATGTTCTAATCATTTGCACCTGAGCTGGTGCACCTGATTCTAATTTTAGGTATTTGAAGTAGTGATAAATGTAGGGGTGTACTTACTTTTTCCACATGCGAAATTTGCATTTATGTTTATTTAAATTATACAATGGACTACAAAATGTAAATGTTTTATGATATTTGTTATATTATATCACCTTTATGTATCAATATTGTTGAAATGAAGATCAAATAGCTGTATGTTGAAATATGTTGAAAAAGTCAAAACTTTACATGGGGTGCACTTACTTTTTCACATGACTGTATCTATATAAATATAGATATATAAATATAGATATTAAAAAAAAAAAAAAAAAAAAAAAAAAAAAAAAAAATATATATATATATATATATATATATATATATATATATATATATATACATACACACACACACACACACATATATGTATGTTTGACAAGTATGTTGATCACTCTGGTTTGTATGTGTTTTTGTGTTTGTCTCTCCGCTCACTTATACTTGCCTACAGGTCGCAATTTTAAACTCATCTCCACAAATCTTCATCAAATGGTAGAATTGGTGGCCTGACAGAATCCTATTTATTTTGAGGTCAAAAAGTCAACATCGGCCAAAGGTCAACCACTTTGTTCAAATTTTTAAAATCATTAATTTTCTTCCGATTGACTTGAAATTTGAATCGGATTTGCATATCAGCGAACTTAGTTCAACCAACAACTATGTCTGAGATCAACACTGTACAACCTTGAGGCTTTGTTTTTCTCTCAGCGGTCTGTCGTTTGTGATCCAATAACTTTCGTTCTCTGTATTCCCAGGCTTTTCACCCATAGCCTACTTCCTTGTGTAAATCTCAACTCAAAAACAAACAAAAAAAAACAAAAACATTTCCTTCTCTGTTCTCATTCGTTAATTCATTCTTATTCGTTCGTTCTTTCTTCGACCACGTGTTTCTCCCCCATTTCCCCAGATAGTTTTCACTGTTATTAACCTTCAATGTTTACACTTTCCCCTCAAGTTATGTATTCCGTCATATTTTATAACACCTTTTTCTTCTTCTTCTTTAAAAGGCTGCTTTCGACTTGCTTACCAAATCAATTCATCCCAAAAAAAATATCCATCTCCTATAGTGCCTTTTTTCTACATTCCCTAAACTCTCCTGCACTCCATCCTCCATCCAGCGTCCTTAAACGTATTTTTAACTCGAAGGTCACAAGAAACTCATTTTGCAATAAATGTTCGTTTTTTTTTTGTTTTTTGTATACTGAATCGAGGCTCGTGAAAGAGCTAACATTTACTTCACAAACAAATCGACCAGACAAACAAAATACACAAAAATAGGGAGTGGTAGACAAGATGGGGAGAAAAGGGGAAGCACACAAACACAACATCCGAGAGCAGGGAGATGTGTGGAAGGGAGAGGGCCTGGGGGGAGGAGGCATGGGAAGGGGGGGGGGGGGAGGGGGAAGTATAAAGCACAAGGACACCAAGGACTTCCAGGGCAGAAGTTGGTATTTCGAAAAGTGGAATTGGGGTGAAATTAGCGGGGGTAGAAAAGATCAAGGTTTTGGATGGGGGAAGATAAGAGATGGTGGTGAAAAGCTGTTTTAAAGACTTGGAGGGTGGAGTGGGATTGAAGAGAGTGAGGGAGTTTGTTCCAGAGGCGGGAGAAAAGAGGAATGAAGGAGTGAAGGTGAGCAGAGAGTCTTGATTTTGGCAGTTTAACCAAATCCCATAAATCCCATAAATCCCATATCTCACCCCTTTCCCATAAATCGTACACTTTCTAAAATCCAATCTCACCCCTCCCCTCCAAATCTTCCCCATAACCCCTCCCCTCCAAATCTTCCCCATCACCCCTCCCCTCCAAATCTTCCCCTCACTCATCCCTTTCAAATCTCCCCCCTTTCCCCCTCCCTCCTAAACTACCACCTCACCCCTCCCTGCCAAGACGCCCCCTCGCCCCTCCCCTCTTAGACTCCTCCCTCACCCCTCCCCTCCAAATCTCCCCCATATCCCATCCCTTTCAAATCCCTCCCCTTGTCCCTTCCCTCCCAAACTCCCCCCTCACCCCTCCCCTTCAAATCTCCCCACCCTCATTGCTTCTCAATTTCCCCCCTCTCACTCCCCCTCCTCAAATCGTCCTCCCCGCTTCTTCCCCCTTCCAACTCTCACCTCCATCTCCCCCAACCTTCTGCCTCGCTCTTCCCCCTCCTCAAACAACACCTCATTGTGCCTCACCCAATCACCATCAAACCTTTTGGCCACCCCATCCTGCCCTTTCTCCGAGCTATTCTGAAATCTCTGACACACCTTCAACAGCTCTCCCTACCTCTTCCACCTCTTCCACATCTTACCCTACCTCTCCTCCCGCCTGTTCTGTATCTGATACTCCCCCTTCCTCTTCATTAACGGTATGGACCTCAAACATCTGGGGCCTTCGTTCAAACTTAACTGATCTCTCCATACAGGTTGCTTCTGTCAAACCAGACGTGATCTACTTAACAGAAACTTTCCTCCTTTATGATGTCTCTGATTCCTTAGTATCTCTCCCGGGCTACTCCCTCCTCCGGTATGATAGACCTGAGCCTCGTCCTGGAGGTGGGGTTGCTATCTTTATCAAAAACTCTCTTCCTCACTTGCGCTGCACTGCACTCTCTCCACCTCACCCCCAGGAATACCTCTGGCTACGGCTTCCCCTTCGCTCCCACCTCTTGTTCATATGTGTGTTGTACCGTCCACCAAACAGTGATAACTCCATCTACATTTCTCTGTCTGATAATATGGACCAACTTCTATCAACTCATCCAAATTCTCTCTTCCTCATATGTGGTGACTTCAACTGTCATCATGCCAGCTGGCTGGGTGTGGGTTCCTCTCTCACCAGCCATGGCATCTCAGAAAGGACTTCTGTGACTCATTGGGACTGACATAATCTGTCAATTTCCCGACCCGGATCTCAGTGAATGGAGCATATTTTCTTCTAGACTTGATTATGACAAACTTCCCTGCAAATGTCTGCTGCTCTTCTTCTGCTCCAATCGGTTCTTCTGATAATTTTATTGTTAAAGTGGACATCTCTCTGGCCATTCTCAGAGAGCCTCCTCAGCATCGACGAGTCTGCCATTTCACTCAGGCCGACTGGCAAGGTCTTCAAGCAGCCATCAATCATCTGGACTGGTCTCCCATCTGCCAGAAACCCTCTTCTGGTGAAACTGCCAAAATTAAGACTCTCTGCTCACCTTCACTCCTCGTTTCTACAACCTCTGGAACAATCTCCCACACTCTCTTTAATTCATCTCCTCCCTCCACGTCTTTAAAACAGCTGTTCAACACCATCTTTTGTCTTCCCCATACAAACCTTGATCTTTTCTATCCCTATTAAAACACCCCAAATCCGCCTCTTTAAATCCACAACTTCTTTCCTGAAATTCCTGGAAGTGTTAATTTGTTTTATACCATGTACCCCTCCCTCCTCCCCCAGCCCTCCCCTTCCACAGATCTACCGAGGTCGCTGTTCTCTTCTGTTGTTGTGCTTGTGCTTCCCTCTCTCCCCCTCTTGTCTCCCACTCCCTTCATTGCACGTTTTGTGTCTGTGCATGTTTTCATTTGTGTCTGTGCATGATGCTGACAATGTGTTAGCTCCTACACGAGCCTCGATTCTGTTTCCCAAAAAAAAAAAAAAAAAAAAGCCCTCTTGAAACTTATGGCAGTTCTCAGCTGGTGGTTCCGGGAGGGCTTCCTTCACCTGGAAATGAAATGCTCGCACATTTCTGGTTAGTGCTACATAAAAATAAAGCATTTCCAAATTTTAATTAAAGCCATTTGCATGTGCACAATCGGTACTGTTGATTGCGGACATGCCCCTTGACCGTCTATTCCTTGCGCTTTCCCGACATTATGTTGCGGACAAATCGTACACGTTTTGCAACACTGGTCTGCCAATGGACTAAATGCCGGCGCATACCATTCCTTAGCTACCATCCCCCTTCGCTCATATGCCTCAGCCCATGAGTTGTATGAGCCAACCACAGTTACAAGGCTTAAAAGCATCGGTGAGCACACATCCATGATTGACCCACGTTAAAAGCATCGTTGAGCACACATCCATGTTCCTGATCAGTCATGGCATCCTGTAGAATTCTGATGTCCTCCAATGTCGGGACTTGTTCAGTTGGTGTAGATATGTACTTGGTACTGACTGGTTCTCCATCCTCCTTAGTTGCTTGCTTACTGGTTTCATCCTGGCAATGGTTTAGTAGGGTCTATTGTGATGGTCACCGGCTGTTCCCCCTTAATCTGCCCTACCTCGTTTGGATGTGTAGTCCATAGTCGTTTGGGTACCTTCTCCAGTACTTCCAATGACACTCCGATCATTGCCCGTAGAATTTGCACAATTCTTTCAATGGTAATCGATGTCATTTTCGGTTTTCTTTCCCATACAAATCCAACAGCCCATAACTTCCAGAGATCTTTTCCAAAATAATCAACCAGCAGTTGCCGCTCTTCTCTTGGCACTACTTTCATCATTGTTACCATGGAACCAATTTCCTTAGCGGCAAGCCCTTCAGTCACAGCCGAAGTCAAATGTGGAGTTACATCAGTCTGTTGTTTCCACAACCCCTTTTGTTCGTTGGACAGTTCTATGTCAAGCATGTTTACTGTCATACTCTGTCCTCAAGGTCACAGCTTTCATGATCCAGTCATTACAGCCAGGCTGCTTCAACATGTTGGACTGGACTGAGTCATTAATATTCTCTTAAAACCACTTTTTCCCACAATTCACGATAAGTGCACTGTTGCAACACACATATACACTCGAACTTGCACACAAAACTATTTCACCAACATGTGGGAACAATCCATCCTCTATACCCTCAGTTCTTAACCTGTGGGGCGCGCCCCCCAAGGGGGGCGTGAGCAATTTTCAGAGGGGGCGCGGGACGGCAGTATAAACGTCTAATAACCCCAAACGGAAATTATAATCCCCCTACTGAAAAAAATTAATTAACCGAAAAGATAGCGCCTTATATAATTCCTAGTTCGTTTCAGTCTCAACTAACACTTCTTTTTTTCTTCCGACAGATTATTAACTGGAATCGAAGTCAATGGCAATGAGTGCGAAAAAGAGGAAATACCAAGATGAGTACATCAAGTTCGGATTTGTGGCACTTCAAAAGGGTGACGCAGAGGTTCCTCAGTGCGTTATATGTTACAAGACTCTGAGCAATGATGCCATGCGGCCAACACGTTTGGAACGCCACTTGAGGACAACCCATCCTGAACTAGCAGACAAATCACAGGCATTCTTTGTGGCGAAAAGGGAAGCCTTAAAGCGAGCAAAGTTGGACAGCAGTGGGACATTTCGGCAGCAGACGTCAAAGATCGTTGAGGCGTCCTACGATATTGCTCTGCTAGTAGCAAAGAACAAGAAGAGCCATACAATCGGAGAGACTCTCATTAAACCGAGTCTACTGCGAGCGGCAGAGCTCATCCTGGGGAAGGATAGTGCGAACAAACTCTCGGCTATCTCCCTGTCGAACGATACCATCAAGGGACGGATCGATGAAATGTCTCAGGATATCAAAGAACAAGTGACTGACCAGATAAGGGCCTCGCCTGTCTTTGCCATCCAATGCGACGAAACGACAGACGTGGCTCAGTGTTCTCAGCTACTCATGTATGCTCGTTTCATATTAGGCGACAGCGTGAAGGAGGAAATGCTATTTTGTCATCCCCTGGAAACTTACACGACAGCAGCGGATGTCTTTGAAGTGGTATCGAAGTTCTACGAAGAAAATCGACTTTCATGGGACGCGTTGGTAGGTGTTTGCACAGACGGAGCTCCGGCCATGCTTGGCTCGCGTTCGGGTTTCGTTACGAAGGTGAAACAAAAGAGTCCCTCTGCTAATGGTACACACTGCGTTATCCACCGTGAGTCCTTAGCATCTAAGACCCTGCCCGCTGAAATGAGGGATTTCCTGAACCTGGCTATCAAGGTAGTCAACTTTATCAAAGGTGGAGCCTTAAACAGTCGCCTGTTCAAACAGCTGTGCAAGGACTTGGACTGCGATCATCAAGCCTTGCTTTTCCACACAAACGTGTGTTGGCGTTTGAAGGGAAACATGTTGGGGCGAGTCTACGAGCTGAGGGAAGAAGTCGCAACATTCCTAGACGTGCAGCGGATGGCGGATCTCTACAAAATGTTCCAGTCCCGAGAATGTCAACTGTCTCTAGTTTACCTCGTAGACATCTTCGAAGCACTCAACGGTATCAACAAAAACTGCAAGGGAAGCACATAAACATTATCACGCAATACGACGCCATTCGAGCCTTCATGGCTAAACTCGACCTCTGGAAATGCCGAATGGAGGCCGGAAACATAGCTTGTTTCCCAAACTTGGACTCTGCCATTCCGGACGGCCTTCTCGATTCAAAGTTAAAGAACCAAATCATCGATCATCTGACTGAACTCAAAGCGGATTTCATCCGCTACTTTCCTCACTTGGACGAAAAGCGAAAGACCTGGAAATTCATCAGAAACCCATTCCAATGCGACGTAGCTGATGTTTCGGACGAGGTCCAGGAGGAGTTTCTGGAGCTGAAGTTCAACTCCTCGGCTGAGGATGACTGAAATTCTGGACCTGGAGACATTCTGGGTCAAGTATCTTCCTGTTTATCCTCTGATCTCGCTTCAAGCTGTTCGGATTCTTACGATGTTCAGATCCACGTATCTCTGCGAGGCTGCATTCTCTGCGCTGGTCGCTGTCAAGACCAAATACAGAAGCAAGCTGAACGTTGAAGGAGATCTGCGCTGTGCTCTCTCTGGCACGCGACCACGAATTCCGGATCTGATAGCTAAGAAGCAGTGCCAAACATCTCACTAAAATTTAGTGAGATTTTTGGCATTGCTTCTTTAGTGACTAAATTGTTGTTTCATTGATTTTGCGTCCTTTGATGTGACATTTCAACAAACGTGTTTTGTGTAGTTACCCTTTCCTTTCATCGATCCGTGCCTTGAGCTTGTTTGCATTTTGATGCAATAAAACAAGGTTTGTAATCTCTCCTTTGTTATTTTGAAAGAACATTATCTGTTCAGGGGTACCAGATCCAGTGTTTGAAATAAGCCAGGGCCCGCTAGGGCCCGGCCCTGGCTGCCATGCTTAGGGCCCTGGCTGTTAACAGAATCGACGTCAATAGCCAGGGCCCAGGGCCCAGCCCTGGCTGGCTTCAATATCAACGAACAAACCCCTCAGAATGCACCACAGAGCACCGAGAATTCAAAAATTTCCTGGGGGGGATCTCCCAGACCCCCCCCTGCGAGAGGAGTAGCCCCTCTCGCGCTCTCCCCAACGAGCGGCTTCGTCAGATGTAGTGGAGGGGGGCGTGGAGACGAGCAACAATTGCTAAAGGGGGCACGACACTAGAAAGGTTAAGAACCCCTGCTCTATACCTTTCTGGAGGACTTACCTGACTCATCTTATAAAGTCTGTTCCTCCTCCAACTTACCTGGCGTAGGAAATTAAAACAGTACAAAACTCAACATGATCTGCAAATTAATGAAAGTACAAATACAAAATACAAGATACAAGAGCTCTATTCTTCCGACCTCAGTGAAAATCAAACACACAATCCCCCCCACTTTCCAGTGGTAAAACAAAATATCCTTTAGGAGTTTAGGTGTACGCCAAAACCTTTATCTCATCTCGCTTATTGCCCATTTTGTCAATCAAACAATTCACTCACAAAAGTACACAACCTCAATCATATACTGATCAATGCCACGGGATCCCAGACCCTTGAGTGCAATGGAACATTCGATCAGCGAGATTCCAAATCCCTAAAACCGAAACGGGTCCTTGACCAGTGTATGCATATTAGATCTTCTATCCCAAGGATCCCTCACCATTTTCATACAGATCCCTCACCCGTGTCTCTTATGGAATCCTCGATCCCAAGTCCCTTTAGGAAATCTGATCCGACAACAAATTTTCAAGGATTTTAGAAATCAGCAGGAGCCCCTTGGTTCCCACAGTTCAATGACTTCTAGGATCCTATTAGCTTAAAGCTCCAGGGATTTCGATCCTATATGACATTAGAATGAATGATTTTTCCATAACCCGTTCCCTATAAATAAATAATTCAACACAATTTCTCTGGATCCTGTCACCCGTTGAGTTTAGAGACGGGGAGCACGACTTCAGTGAATGTGACATGACAAAAAGGACAGGGAAGAGAATCTCAGCAAGGTCCTCTTACAGACAGACATTCACATGTCTGCTTACAGGCAGACATTCACATTTAGGCGGCCATTCGCATCTGCATCACCTCGGCTGAACCACTCCACTGTCCTCGCCCCCCACCCCATCATCATCCCCAACTTCCCCCTGGGGTTTTGCGATCCCATCCCCGTCACTATTTACTGTCGTGGAATAACTCGAACCTCAATCAAATCATACCAGTTCACAGGGTGTTTGAATAATTTATTAAATACGTGCACACGGAGAGAGGTGCCAAAACAACACAGGGTCAGCACATGCACGAGTTCATCCTCTCTCACAAAATGTTTCAAATGAACCCCTTCTATATAGTGATATAAACAGATGTGCCAATTTATGGGGAAATCACAATTGATGCCTGGTCCTGTTGACTGAGGATTTTACAAGTAAACAACAGATGGTGATCAGATGATGGTAAACAAGAGACTGTGATCTGTTATCTTATCAGTAAACGAGCAGCTTTTACATTGCAAAACTTTGAAACACAGAGATGAAAACCAAGTGCTCATCACTTTTTTAGTACCAGCTCAAAATGCTTTGCGGCAATCACATGGTCTCTCGAGCCCTGCTCTACCTTATACCGTCATAAATTCTTTTTTGACAAGAACCATTAATTGAACATTTGTAAACGAATTATTTTATGTCCACAATGGATGACTAATGAAAAGATTTTCCACAACTTGTGCTTGGATGGGCTTTCTTCATTTTTTTTTTTTGGAGACAGTCAATGCTCGTGTAATAATGCTTTGTATGTGTTGAGGAGCTCAGAAGTTCCCATAAAGGACTTCGCATGACGGAGGATGCCTAGTTTCGGATTAGGTTTCGGAGTTTAGTAATCATCTGTAAGATTATTGAGAGCAGGCTGATTGGTCTGTAGCTGCATGGCTCTGTCTTTACACCATTTTTGTATAAAGCGGCGATGTTGGCCGATTTCCAAGCAGATGGCAGATGACCTTGAGCAAAAGAGAGGGTGTGATAGAGCGGCAGAGCAGGATTTTAGGACCTGTTGGCTGATTCCATCTGGTCCAGTTGCAGAATCAGAGTCGAGGTTTGACAGAAACTTCTCCAGCTTGTCAGGAGAGAAGGACACAGAGTCCAGAAGCAGCTGGGTTTGACTGGGTAAGGTGGGTACAGAGAGCGATGGGTTTGGGACACAAGATTTTGAGGCAAATACAGAGTTGAGGCATTCGGCTTTGTAATGCGCAGTGTCAGCTGTGTAGCTGTTTGAGGTAAGGGAGGAGTGGAGGGGGAACAAACACCAGAAACCGATTTGACCAGACGCCACCAGGATTTGGAGGTAGGGGACCTAAACAGTGAGGCATATTTTTCTCAATAACCTTTTTAAGGTTCGACAGTTCAGTCTTGAGAGTAGAGAGATATTGTTTCTCTCCTGAGGGTAGACACCAACTTGTTCCGAGCTTTGTGAAAGGAACCGAGATTGCCTTCAGTTGGATTAGCCTTCCAGGAGTTGAAAGCAAGTTGTTTCAGGGGAACTGCCTCACCACAAGATTCAGTGTACTACGGACGGGAGGGAAGGGTATGACAACTGAAGGCAAGATGGGAAAAATCTGTGCATGAGAGAGCAATTTTACTTTGGAAGAATTCACAGGATTGGTTGATGGTCAGATGCAGTGGAGATTGGAGACCAGTCCAGATGTTTGATGACTGCTTGAAGAACTTGCCAGTCAGCTTGATTGAAATGCCAGACTTGTTGATGCTGAGAAGGCTCGCTGAGAAGGCTCTCTGAGAATGGCCAGAGAGATGTCCACTTAAACAAGCAAATGATCTGATGAATCGATTGGAGCAGATGAAGAACAGCAGACATTTACAGGGAAGTTAGTCATAACCAAGTCTAGAAGAGAAGATGCTCCGTTGACTGAGATCCGGCTTGGGAAATTGACAGATTGTGTTCGTCCCAATGAGTCGCAGAAGTCCTTGGCCAAGGTGCCACGGCTGGTGCGAAAGGTACCCACACCCAACGAACTGGCATGATGACAGTTGAAATCGCCACATATGAAGAAGAGAGAGTTGGGATGAGTGGATAGAAGTTGGACCATGTTGTCAGACAGTGACATGTAAATTGAGTCATCCTGCTTGGTGGACGGTACAACACACATATGAACAAAAGGTGGGAGCGGAGGGGAAGCCGTGACCAAAGGTACTCCTGGGGGTGTGGTGGAGAGAGGGTAGTGCAAGGAGAGTGAGGAAGATAGTTTTTGATGAAGATAGTTTTTGATAAAGATAGCAACCCCACCACCAACACAAGGCTCAGGTCTATCATACCGGAGGAGGGAGTAACCAGGGAGAGATACTAAGGAATCAGAGACATCTTGAAGGAGAAAAGTTTCTGTTAAGCAGATCAAGTCTGGTTTGACAGAAGCAACCTGTATGGAGAGATCAATCAGGTTTGAGCAAAGGCCCCAGATGTTTTATGTCCATACTGTTAAGGAAGAGGGAGGGGGAGCATCAGGTGAAGGACAGGTGAGGGGTAGGGTAACTTGAGGGAGAGGAGGAGGTAGAGAGAGCTGTTGATGGTGTGTCAGAGATTGCAGAAGAGCTCGGAGAAAGGGAAGGATGAGGAGGACAAAAGGTTTGATGGTGATGGGATGAGGCACAGTGAGGCATTGTTTGAGGAGGGTGGGAGGAAGAGTGAGGAAGAAGGTTGGAGGAGGTGGAGGTATGAGTTGGAAGGGAGAGGAAGTGGACAGGAGGCAGCTTTGAGGAGGAGGGGTGAGAGGGGAGAATTGGAGAAAAATAGAGTGAGGGGAGTTTTGAAGGGGACGGGTGAGGGGAAAAGTTTTGAAGGGGAGGGACGAGGAGTGAGTTTAGGAGGGGAGGGGTAAGATGGGATTTTAGAAAGTGTTGGACTATTTATAAAAGACGAACATTTATTACAACCTGGGTTTCTTGTGATTTTCAAGTCAGAGATCCGTTTGAAAGCGTAAGAGGAGGGGTGGAATGAAGGTGAGTTTTGAGAATGGAGAAAGGAAGAATTGCAAGACATTTTTTTTTTAATGGAATGATTTGATGAGCAAATTGAAGACAGCCTTTTAAAGTGGAAGAAGAAAAGCAGGTTACAATATACAACTGAATAAAACACTGCAGGGGAAAGTTGTAACATTTTAAAGCAAAACCGTGAAAACTATCTGGGAAATTCCCTGAAGTGAGGGCATGGAGGGGAAGTGGAATGAAGGATTCCAGAACAGGTTCAAAAGGAGGAATAGAAGAATAGGAGATTGACAGCCAGGTGAGCAGAGAACGAAGGAACAGGGAGGTGTATAAGCAATTGTGTTAATACGGGAAGAGGGGTCTCCTTTTTAATTTTTCGTTTATATATTTTATTTTGTTTTTTAAGGTATCTTTTTTAAGGGAAAGTGGATCTGAGGAAGAAGGAGAAAGGTTGAAGGAGTATGGTGAAAACTAGATTTGGAAAGGTGAGTATCGGCTGGAGAGGAAGGAGATATGAAGGAAGGAGAGAAAAAGGGTGGGGTGAGACAACATGTGGTCACGGGTGAGGGAGGGGGAGCCGCGAGGAGAGGAGGAAATTATTAATAAGATTATTTTTTGTGTTTTTATATTTTGATTTCAGATTTAAAACAGAGGGTAAGATGTTCGGGGGAAGTATGGGATGAAAAGAAAAACAAAGACGAAAGTAATACAATGAAAGAATGAAAGTAAATAAACAACAAAAGACCACCGAGGAGACAGGGAACTCTCAAGGGACCAGGCCCCAAACGCGGCGCGAACAAAACGCCGACTACATGCATGTATGCACGATTTAAAAACCAAGATTTAACGAGAAACACAGAGTAAACAGATACACAGTAAAATAAAGAATATAAATTTGACTAAAACACAAATGGGAAAATGCTTAACTTTGATGACATGGAGAGTTCGGAAGAACACTACCTCGCCGGTGGAACCGGAAGGCAATTGTCATGTCAATTGTGAATTGTAGTGTGATTTCAGGGTGGATGACTGATTAAACGATTTTCCACAACTTTTGCATTTGTATTGGCATTCATTATGAATAAGTAAATGCCTCCATGCCCTGTAAGGGTGGATGAATTGTCACGTGTGATTTAAGGTGGGATGACTGATTAAATTATTTTCCACAAATTGTGCATTTGTATGGTGTTCACCATTATGAATTCTCATGTGAGGGTGGATGGCCGATTAAAAGATCTTCTTCAACTTGTGCATTCGTCTGGGAGTTTAACCATTGTGAATTGTCATGTGTGATTTGAGGTTGGATAATCGATTAAAATAATTTCCACAACTTGTGCATTTGTATGGGCGTTCACAATTGTGAATTCCCATGTGCCTTGTAAGGGTGGATGAATGATTAAAATATTTTCCACAACTTGTGCATTTGTATGGGTATTCAACATTGTGAATTCTCATGTGCCTTGTAAGGTTGGATGACCGATCAAAAGATTTTCCACAACTTGAGCATTTGTAAGGGCGTTCACCATTGTGAATTCTCATGTGCCTTATGAGGGTAGAGGAAAGATTAAAATATTTTCCACAACTTGTGCATTTGTAAGGGCGTTCACCATTGTGAATTCTCATGTGCCTTGTAAGGGTGGATGAATGATTAAAATAATTTCCACAACTTGTGCATTTGTATGGGCGTTCACCATTGTGAATTCTCATGTGCCTTATGAGGGTGGATGAATGATTAAAATAATTTCCACAACTTGTGCATTTGTATGGGCGTTCACCATTGTGAATTCTCATGTGCCTTGTAAGGGTGGATGACTGATTAAAAGATTTTCCACAACTTGTGCATTTGTATGGGCGCTCACCATTGTGAATTGTCATGTGCGATTTAAGGTTGGCTGATTGATTAAAAGATTTTCCACAACTTGTGCATTTGTATGGACGTTCACCATTGTGAATTCTCATGTGCCTTGTGAGGGTGGATGATCGATTAAAAGATTTTCCACAACTTGTGCATTTGTATGGGCGTTCACCATTGTGAATTGTCATGTGTGATTTAAGGTTGGCTGATTGATTAAAAGATTTTCCACAACTTGTGCATTTGTATGGGCATTCACCATTGTGAATTCTCATGTGTCTTGTGAGGTTGGATGAATGATCAAAAGATTTTCCACAACTTGTGCATTTGTATGGGCGTTTACCATTGTGAATTGTCATGTGTGATTTAAGGTTGGATGACTGAGGAAAAGATTTTCCACAACTTGTGCATTTGTATGGGCGTTCACCATTGTGAATTGTCATGTGTGATTTAAGGTTTGCTGGTTGATTAAAAGATTTTCCACAACTTGTGCATTTGTATGGGCGTTCACCATTGTGAATTGTCATGTGCCTTGTAAGGGTGGATGATCGATTGAAAGATTTTCCACAACTTGTGCATTTGTATGGGCGCTCACCATTATGAATTCCCATGTGTGATTTAAGGTTGGCTGGTTGATTAAAAGATTTTCCACAAATTTTGCATTTGTATGGCCGTTCACCATTGTGAATCGTCATGTGCTTTCTCAGGTTGGATGACTGATTAAAAGATTTTCCACAACTTGTGCATTTGTGTGGACGTTCATCTTTCTCTCCTTTGCGAGCCTGGTGAAAATTATTATGTGCAAACAATTCATTATTCGTTTTGTTGTCGTGAAAAGTCCTCTTATTTGTTTCAGTTGGAGAGTCCTGCGGGCCTGTGTCTACGCTGTTCATAAAAGTAGGTGCAGTCTCCCTTGTAGATTCAATGGATCCACCTGTAAATACAACATCACATGACCTGTAAAATAAATTTGATTTTGTTCAATACTTGTGATATAATTCTGACAAACGTACGCAAACATGTACATATGTATTTCTTCCACTGCAAAATAGAAAGAAATTCTTCTTGAGGTAAACATACAGTACTGTACAAAAGTTTGGGTTTTTCCCAATATATTCATGCTGTTGTGGTTTTAGGACACCACGAAGAGGCAATAGTAATTGAGCTATCCATAATTATTTAATGTTAGCTGTCCATGATTTTTCCACACACCTAATTGTCTTAACACTAAATACGAGTAGAAAGCCTCAATTTCCTTTCACGTCGAGTCTTAAAGGTCACAAAAGAGTAGTCAAGTGAAAATTAAGCAATTGGTTTGGCTTTCTTACCTTTTCCAAAGCTCACTACTGTACATACAGGTCCCTTCGTGTGGTTATTTCCATTGTGCAAGATTAGAATAGCTCCTTCCCCTTGTGTAGTGAGTTCGAGTGTTATAAAATGCGCTGGGGAAGGATTTGTATGTTGCTTCGTTTACTAACTGATGTTTTTAAATTTTTAAATAAAATTTAAATTTTTTAATTTAAATTAAACCTTGTTTCAAGGTCAAGTTTAATGTTGTCCGTTTTTGTTGGTTTACCTTGTACAAATGTGCACTTGGCACACTTGTCTAGTGCAAATTCCATTTGAATGTCCTTGGAGAACCGTTTTACTAGTTATTGTCAATATTTCATAAGTTGTGGTGTGGAGCATGAAATCATTAATGTACAGCAGATGAGTCACCTTTCCTATTTCTATTGGTTGCAAGGGTGTATCTATCGGATACATGGTTTTATTATACACCCTTTTGACTTGTGGGCTTATATAATCATTATTTGTATTTAATGAGAATGCTTGCTTCTCCACTGTATTGGAATTAAGCCTGCTATATCTCACATAGCTTTCAATATATTTTACGGTCCAACTGTGACAAAGAATGTAACCCAATTAAAGGACTGGTTAAACTCCCATGTGAAAACACATCCTACACCTTCCGGCTGTCCTTGAAGTTTTCAGTCTGGTTAACATCTGCTTCGGGAGATAAGGACTTGAAAGCCTCACTCCCTCGAAGTCAGTATTCCTACAGGAAAGGGCCTCGGTGGGAGGAATTTAGCCCACTTTCCTTTGTTCAAACTCACACATTCAGCGGAGACTTTTATATATATTTTGCCTATATAAGGAAACCTTGGTTTGCCAGTTTATTAGGAGGGTCTGCGACGCATGCTGTTCATTTGCGCTGTATATGCAAACTCTCCTCCGCAGCTGCGTATTTGGTTCTTCAATAAACTGCTTGTTACTCCTTATCCTCGTTGTGGAACCTGGTTCGATTCCCGACATTCTGGTACCAGGAGTGGGGTCCAACTCGGAGCGGGATTTGGGAGGCAGACCCTGTGGAGACCCTGCGGAGAGGCTGGCCAGCACTGATTTGATTAAGGTGAGCTTTCATGCTGAGGGGTCATTCCAAATTGAGCTCCGTTCACTCACCCAGGTTGTCTGTCTCCCCTTTCGTCGCTCCGTGCTTGGATCACGAACAAATTGTAAGTACAGGCCTATTTGGCTCGGAGTAACGAGTTGTTTTATTGATCTACCAAGGATAGGGGTCAGTTAGCAGGAAGGGGGAAGTGAGGCTAAGGCTGCCACAGGGCATCGCCGGTAAAGCCAAGAACTTCCCAGGCAGGGCAGTCTAGAGACAAGATGGGGTATGCCATTGCATACCAGGGAAGGTACAGGCTGCCGGCTAACAAAGAAGACCCAAGGAACATGGCCAGGAAAAAGGAAATGCGCAGGTACCAGGTAGGAGAAGCCTGGCAGGCAGGAGAACCCTGACCTGGCAGGAGAAGTGCTGAAACTTCAAGGTCGTGGGTAATAAGTTAAGGAATACCCCGGCGTGGGTAATACATTTAACAAGTTAGAAGTGCTATATGGAGCGTCAGACGCCTTGGATAAGGAAAAGTGAGGGTCATTTGCATTAGAAAAGTTGAATTGGAAAAATACCAAGATAAGCGAAAGCAAGGTAGGAAGAAGCAGGATAGACAAATGAAGGTGCTCCTTGCGCAATCAGGTCAGAAATTGATGGTAGTTCGGATTAACTCCGACAGAGAGGAACAGGATAAGGAGGACAAAGTCCCAGACCTCCTAACCTCCCAAGACCTGGGCCCTGTCCCCGGGCTCCAGGCACCACCCTCCCATGAATGAATGGGGATTGTTGAACAAGATTGTACAAAGAGACGCATGTGCATGAATTTATGCTGTAATGTATGTGGTTGGTGATGGGTTGGTCGGATAGGCGTTGTACACGACTCAATCAGGTTGTTGTGCTGTGAATTTTACGGCAGTTAACACCGCTGAGTGAGCGCAGTGTTTTGAAATGCGAGCCGGTACGAGGTGACAGCCACGTGGTATGAAGAATGTATAAGGGAATGAATGATTCGAAGTATGTTGCATCGGTTGGCATGGGAGTGGCAGTTGGGGGTGCATGGTTGGAGTCGATCCGGTGTTCGCACGACATCCGAGAGACCCACTGGTATATGAATGAATGAATGAATAAATGTATATGTGGATGTCTGTCATTGACATGTGTATTTGGCCGACTTATGGATGGGTGAATGATTGACAAAGGGCTTCTTGCAGTGCCTGCATAAATTATGCAATGTCGATGAGTACTGGCTACTTGTGTATTGTATGTGTGTATTGGATGAGTATATCTCTGAGGCAGCTCATCCTAATGATGATGTTATGTCACGTGGGGTGTCATTGATTGCATTTTTGGGTCAGAGGTCAAGGGTCAGATATCCTGTTGTTGCGATAATTTGCCCACTAGTGATGAGATTCTGACCAAATTGGGTATGATGGAAAGATATTATATGATGTTATGGAATGATGTAAAGGTAAAAAATTAAATAGAATATGTTGGAGCTAAACTTCTCACTTGGAGTGCGAGAGGTAGCGGAAAGCGACCAAGAGGTCATGTGGATTGGTATCAGAAGTGGTCACCGTACTGCTCAGTGATCTAACAGCGCACGTGATTGGTGAAATTTGGAGCGAACATGCGATACAGGTGTGCGAGACAAGTGTGTTTTAACCAGGTAATAAATACTCACGTTAGGTGGAGATGAAAATTAATGAAGACACAGGGAACTGTGGCAGTGTGGAAGTGTGGAATTGGACAAAGGTGAAGTGTGAAGAAGGTTGTGGAAAGTGCAAAGATGATAAAGGAAAGTCGAATCAGATGGATTATTTGTCAATGACAAGTGACTTTACAAGATTTGCTGAGGAAGTAGGGGAAATAGTCAGGTTCACTATGTCAATAAATTATATTTCGTTCAAAATCATGGTAGATTAGCAAACCTATACATTTTTGGAAAGGTTATAGCATAAGGAAACTAAAAATCAATGTTTACATTTGGAGAGATACCTGTATGGCGGCCATTTTGGATTTTCAAAATGGCCACTGTAAAATACATATTTTGTTCTATTTCTGCCTCTAATTACCCTAAAAACTTTTAAAAATATACTAAACCTATATTTTCAGGGACAAAGAATCCAATGAAAGTATCAAATTAGTGCTATGGGGAATGGTAAGACACGAATCAAAGGTTTTGAATTGCAAAATACTGTCTTTATATACGCGATAAGTTGCATAATCAAATACATGTTATCATTTTGTACAGGCAGTTAATAACATCAAAATGTGTCACAATAATTCATATCACCAAACATACACAGGCAGTCAGCAAAATCATATATACACATGCAGTCAGTATAACTTCACATCTACACAGGCAGTCAATGACAAAATATACACAGGCAGTCAATGGCATCAAACATACACGATTACAGAATATGCCATTTAGAGTTCGTCATCATTGTCCTGTGTGTCGTATCCGACAATATAGTCCACATCGTTTTCACAGTCCGTTCCACACAAGCAAAGGTCGGTCAAATTGATTGACAAATCGAATTGGTCGAATGGTCGATCAAATCGAATTCGATGAATCGAATCGAATCGATCGAATTGGTCGAATGGTCGATCGAAGCGATTGGTCGAATGGTCAAATTGGTCGAATGGAATTGGTCGATTGGTCGAATTGGTCGAATCGAATTGGTCGGAATTGGTAAATGTAAACATTGATTTTCAGATTTTCCATGTAATAACGTTTCCAAAAATGTATAGGTTTGCTAATCTACCATGATTTTGAACGAAAAAACATAGTGAACCTGACTAAAGGGGTTGTAAAGGTTGATGGTAAAGGCAGGAAATAAAGGAAAGTGGTTATGGTTATGGGTACGTAATGCATCTTGGAGATGCGACGGAGCAGAGACACTGGGGAACGGCGAAGCAGTTGGCTTGATGAGATGGCTGTTTTTGTGGACAATGTCGGAGGTTGAGGTTTTTGGTCATGTGACAGGTGGGGGCTGAGTTGCAGGGATGTGCTGAGTGAGCACAGGTGCGGAAGGTGTGCTCCAGGTAGAGATGGTGTTGCATGGTAGAGCACGCCTCCCAAGAAAGGCTGTGGGGTTTGGGGGTGAGAGCGGGTGTTCGGCATTTCGGTTGGGGATCGTTGGAGGTGGCTTGTGTTGGCGTGAGTTCCTGGGCGGATTGTTGGCGGTTGTTGGTTTGGTTCATCGGGTGTGTGCATTTGTAATGTGGAGTCTCACTGATTGTCGTTTATCTGTCCAGATGTGGAGCTCTTGCAGAGGCAAGATGGGCTGAGACGGACCAAGCAATTGTTGTATTTGTTAGATGAAGACATCTGTTTTAATTTGCTAACCTTGAAAGGATGACGGGTTGAGTCAACCCACTGGGTGTTAATTTAATGACATGACAGGGACTTAAATCTTGACAAAAGGAAACATATTGTTGGTTGAAACTGAAACTGTGTACATAATTTGTGAACAGAAGAAATCTAAGGTAAAATGACATGGCTTGGGGGGGGGGGGAGGTGCGCCGGGGAGAGGAGGTGCTACATTGTGAAGCATGCCTCTGAGAAGGGCTGTGGGATGCCAGAGTTGGACAGCGTGTCATTCAGCATTCCGACGGAGATATAGGTCATTAGGTGATGGTGCCTTGTCTGGAAGTATGAACCTTGCGAATGTGATTTTGAAGAGGAGAGGAGCTGTGGTGCTGGGGGTCATGACCTCACCACGGAAGAGGAATAGGGGTTATGGGTTCACCCCTGTGTCCGTCTGGGTGTGTCTGACTGCATCTGCATGTATGGATCAAGGAGGAGCAGTGTCTGCGGTGTCTGTTATGGTGTCGAATGTCATTCACTGTGTCTGCAGACGTGACCGAGTGTGACTATGATGGGGTGGGGTGTGCCTGCGGGCAGAATCGTGGCAGCCTACAGTGTGGATCGAATGGGCCTCTGGGAGACCTTCCTGTTAGTACGTTGGGGGTTCGTTTATTCACCTGTTTGTCTGTCTGCAAACAAGACGTCTCATAAGGTTTAAAAATAATTGTTTTTATAAAGGTTGGGGGTTCGTTTGTGATTGGATGAGGTGAGAGATGAGGTAGGACTGCTTCGCAGTCCGAGTGTTAAGTTTCCTATAATCGTGGTTGGGGAATGTACAGACAACAGTGTACTTCGAGGAAAAAGAAAACAATTGGAGCTGTTTCGGAGAAGCGGTGCCTGGGTTGGAGGTTAGTATCCAGTATTTTATTGCTGGTTTCACCCCTGTCTGCCTATCCGATTTGTGTTCATGAAGTCCATGTTGCGAGTCCATGGAGGGCCAAAATTGAGCACTTGAGAGCTGAAGTGATTTAACATCGGAATGCATCTCTCGGAGGACCACCAGCTGTTACAGGGAGGTAAGGTGTCAAATATAGTGACGTCATCTTCGCTGGAAATGTGGTTGAGAATGGGATGGCAGTGGGGAAGGAATCGTTGTTGTGGTACCGTGTACAATGTCATTGTAGAAGAACATCGGGTGGCGAGTGCGGACATGTTAATTGGCCAGGATGTTGCGGAACTCTGTTTTATGTTGTGGCCTAGTTGTTGACAACATCATTGTCCCATTGTCAACAGAGGGTATCTCTAGACACACCAACAGAGGAAGGAGTAAAACAGGACACCTGCACTCAGACAGTGAGAATTGACGAGAGTGAGTCACAGTGAGTGAGAAAATTGACCAGACAGTAAGACATATGAGAACTATTTTTATTTTCAATAAATAGACCAGGTTATTTTCTTTTTATTATTTGTTTATTTGCGAAAAATGAATAAATAACAGGGGGAGGTTAATGGTGGTTTGTTGGTGGTAATTCTAGTTGAAATTCTAGTTGGAATAATTTAAATGGGATATTGGGATATTGGGATTCAAATAGATATTCAGCAGCGATTGGGCCAGAGGCTGAAACAGGTGTAGGCAACAGGTGCATGTGTTGCTGAGAGAGGAATTAGAGAAAATTGGATGGAATTTAAATTGAAATGAAAATTGAAAAAGTGTTGAAAAAGTGGATTAGGAAAATTGGTTTGTTGAAAATAATCATGGGAATAATGGCATCTGTTGGATGCAACAATTTTGTGCAATTGATTGACCCAAGAGATTATGCCCGAACCAATAGAAGCATGGCTATCCACACCATCCAACCGGTGACCAGGTGCTCATGGAGCACTTCACCCGCAAGAACACCCTGGAACCAAGGTGGACGGGACCATTCCAGGTATTGCTGACTACACCAACCGCTGTCTTTTACGAGGGTAAGCCCTCCTGGATCCACGTCACGCACTGTAAGTTGGCTATCCAAGCACCAGACACTACACCACAGTAATGATGTTTTTGGCCACAGGCATAATGCTCCTGATAACCATAGAAACATGCACCAGCGTTGACGGATCATTCATTAGTACCGCCAAAAAGGGGGAAGGCAGGAAAAATTGTTGCCACCACAACTCAGCATAGCGCTGCACCAGGAAATATCTCTACCATGTTTTCGTGAAAAAATCCAGATGGGGCCATAATAGTGTATGGGGAACCGTCATTTGGGAAGCGTCGTTAAATGGCAGTAGGTTTAGACAGGTATTGAAAAGGTCCGTGCAATGTCATTTTGGGGGGTAACCACGCTTCAGGTGGAGGAGCGGCCGGGATACAAATGGGAGTCGTCCAATTTAAGGATACGGACATGCACACACCTGGAACAAGGCATGTTCCTGGAGCTTAGGTGTAAAGGTTGGTTTGAAAGGGGAACACCGGGATTACACTACGAATAGTCCTGCAAGATAAACACAACCACAATATAACGGCGATATCATTTTCTAGGGAGGTTAGTAGGATCAATGCGGTGACAACGGGAATCACATACATACCAGATCCATCCGAAGGGGTGTCAGCCGCAATAATAAGATTGAGAAAGACTAGCCACGCATTGACTGTTGATCGAATAGCGCGAGAAAATTCTTTGAACGTTGATTGGCCTACCAATTGGTTTTCTGGATGGAGAGGTACCATCATAAAGTGGTTGTTGACCGCACTAGTGGTGATAATCGGGGTGGTGATCTGGGGAGCACTGATGAAGGCTTTAGTCCTATGTGAGAAAAAGTATTTTTCAGGATGGACGACAAAGAAACCACCGACGAAGGCCATGATCTTGACCGCCGAGGCCGTCGACCTGAATGAGCCCCTCGACGAGGCTGATGTGACCAGCGCTTCTGAAGACTGTGTTGATTTATTTGTTAATCGTGATGATTTTGTTGTAAACCCCTTGCGGGAACTGGCTAATGCTTCTTATGTATTACAAGCTCACAGCTGCACACCTCCAACCGATCTAACTCTGGATGTGATTGCGACGCTGGGTCTGGCAGTCAAGGGACCCGACATGGATACTCTGGATCCCGAAGCTGATTATGCGTCCATGGAAGACTTCGACATAAAGGAAGTTTCTCTCTTCACTTTGAATACTTTGGATTTTAATGCTCTGTATCCTGACCAGGAACACATGACACAAGATACTGACAACATTATGTATTCCTCAGAACAGCAGCATGTACAAGCTCTCATGAGCATGGACATCGATTAACTTCGAAGATCTGCAAGGACTGCGTCTGTGCGAGGACGGGGAGCCCTTCGATTGGGGGGATTTTCAGCTGCACCTCCGCTGCTCCAAGGGTGGGTTGGGAAACCCTCCAGGCGAACATCACCGGCAGGCCAAGGTGCCTTCGTTGTGGATCCGAAACGTTAATGGACCTTCATGTTCCAAACACGCACAACATGACACACCTTCCAAGGGCATGCGTGGCGCTATGAGTGTGTGGCATGCCCACGGGAGACACCCATATCACACAATCCTCTTTCAATAAAGCCCGTTCTGGCCACACACACCACCATCCTCTTTGTTTGCGAATAAAGCCTGATGTGGCACGTTGTCTCTTTGAATACGTTGCCTCTACGAGACAAGAGGAGGGATATGTCAGATACATGGTTTTATTATACACCCTTTTGACTTGTAGGCTTATATAATCATTATTTGTATTTAATGAGAATGCTTGCTTCTCCACTGTATTGGAATTAAGCCTGCCATATCTCAAATAGCTTTCAATATATTTTACGGTCCAACTGTGACAAAGAATGTAACCCAATTAAAGGACCGGTTAAACTCCCATGTGAAAACACATCCTACACCTTCCGGCCGTCCTTGAAGTTTTCAGTCTGGTTAACATCTGCTTCGGGAGATAAGGACTTGAAAGCCTCACTCCCTTGAAGTCAGCATTCCTACAGGAGATGGTCTCGGTGGGAGGAATTTAGCCCACTTTCCTTTGTTCAAACTCACACATTCAGCGGAGACTTTTTTTTATATATTATGCCTATATAAGGAAACCTTGGTTTGCCAGTTTCTTAGGAGGGTCTGCGACGCATGTTGTTCATTTGCGCTGTATATGCAAACTCTCCTCCGCAGCTGCGTATTTGGTTCTTCAATAAACTGCTTGCAACTCCTGATCCTCGTTGTGGAACCTGGTTCGATTCCCGACATATCCAAGTACTTGTTTGGTGATTAGGTTACTGTATGTGTGTGTATTTACAAAAAGTGATCACATGGGGCCAAATATAGTTGAATTGTACTCTTTCCTAATGGCTAATGGTTTCCTTTCCTCAAATGTTGGCCTAATGGAATGGGTGGCGGCCTTGGGATCCTATGGTCCCGAGTTCAAATCCCGTTCAGCTGTTGAATTAATAGCAGGTGGGTGGTATGATTTTGTTGGTTCTGACTCACTGTGCCACGACTATGGTTCAACATGGTTCAACATGGTTCAACATGGTCCACTATGGTTCAACATGGTTCATTTTTCAATTTTCCCAATTATTTCAATTTCCCCCAAAAAATTGTTTTTTCAATTTTTTATTTTTCAATTTTCAATTTCCAATTTTGCAATTATATAATTTAAAATTATATAATTTCCCGAATTTTCAATTTTCCCAATTATCAATTATATACTGAAGTGCTTTGTCCCAGCCCACCAGATGGCGCTGTTGAGTTCTTCTCCAATTAAAACATTTTTTAAATTGATGTTGGGTCAAGTAAATAGCATCTCTTTACCACCGCCCACTTTTGACTAAGCCCCGCCCACTTTTGACTAAGCCCCACCCACTTTTTGCTAAGCCCGCCCACTTTTGGGTAAGCCCAGCCCATTTTTGCAAAGTCCCACCCATTTTTGCAAACACCACCCAATTTTGCTAAGCCCCACCCATTTTTGCTAAGCCCCACCCACTTTATAAAATCTCCCCGCCGTTGCATCATTTTCAGTTGGGGTATTGCATTGCATTGCATTGCATCATTTCCAGTTAAGGCTTGTCCAGGCATGCCCAGGGAATTTCCAAAGGAAACCACACCCACCAACCAATCTTATATAAAGGGTTCAAGCGCAGGCACACTTCTTACTTCTCTTGAGAATGGACTACTGTGCTGAGCTGGAGATGGAGATGGAGATGGAGTGGGACGACTTTGCACTTCTTTGGAGTCCTTCTACCTGTGTGGAACTAAACCTTCAAATTGATGAACTGGATTCAAACCTCTTATCAATGGAGGTAAGAGTTTGTTTATTTATTTATTTTTACAAAGTTTATTTATACATCTAATATTATTGTATTAAATTAATACATTGTTATTTTCTCTCACAGGAAATTGTATCTGAGATGCAACATGAAAACACTGCTTTTACCACAACTTGGGGTGAAATGATTGATTCGTTTGAAGACTTTTTGAAGAAACCAAGACCCACAGAATGAGTTCTACCCTGGAGAATCTTTGGATTCTAAAGCAATGAACATTGTTCTTTGTTTGATGATGTTTCATTTAAGGTAAGTTCAGTTGATTGAAAAAAAATTAAATTATATGTATGCTATAATATTAGAAAATTTTTTTTTTTTTTTTTTTTACATATATTTCATCAACATCAAGAAAGTTCGAGGAAGAAAATGCTGGAAAATTCTTTCTTCCCATTTCTACTTCTTCAAACTTGAAAGATTTGGAAGGCAGAATTGGTAGAAGAGGAAAAAATATTATGTTGGGATTTTGAAAGTGAGGGTTATGGCTGGGGCTTGGGTTCGGGCTGGGGTTGGGGTTAGGGCTGGGATGAGGGCTGAGGTCAGGGTGGGGGCTGGGGTTAGGGCTGAGGTTGGGGTTAGTACAGTATTATTATTACACACTCACACACATACACCAACAAACAAAATTGTGTGCAGAAGTAAAGCCTCGACTCAAGTGTCAGGGATTCTGTGTTTGGGGTTCACAGATCTAAGAACGTCCCCCATTACATTTGAATACGTCAGCAGATGCTCCCTTCCACATACACCTCGGACTTGGCCCTCGAGTGTCCATCCAAATTTTTTAAATTTAATTTCCCAATAATTTTAATTTCATTTTCCCTATTTTTTTATTTTTTCACTTTTCCCAAGTCCTCCTCGCTCACACCGCGTGCGTGTAGATCATTATAGATCTAAATATTCTTTAACCATTGATATCTGAGAATTAGTTAGACCTATTTCAGCTAATGACAGAACACCAATGTTCAGGAGAAATATAATGAGTAATGTATTATATATTACTTCTAAATTTTGGGTAGTTTGAATGTACAAACGACGAAAAAAATAAAATAAAAAAGAACCCTTAAATTTTATATTTTCTGGTAATATCTTTATCGGCTTTAATTTTCTGTTCTAGTTGAAAATATTTTGTTTCACCCCAGAATAACTTTTCAAATGATAATTTATCTTCCACTGAAATTTTTTTAGGAATGAAGAATTCCACATTTGGTGTTAATATAATTTCTTTTTCTTTACGATTAAATATTAACCCCCGTTTCCCAAATGTCAAATCTTGGAAAAGTGTATTCTTCCATTGATCATTTGTTTTAAAACTACATTCGAGAAAAAATGGTTGTATATTCATTTATTAATAATTTATACTTCGTATATATAAAAATATATAATAAATCCACACGTGTTGTGTAGTAGGGGATTGTGAAGTGCCAACCCATTGCTTTAAGAGCATTAGTAGTATAGAAAGGAGAGTTCTGGGCCAGACCACATTCCCCACATCCCCCTTGTCCCCAAACCGAAACTGCCCCAACACAAAACAGGAAGTGACTCACCACAAACCGGAAGTGACCAATTAATTAATTATTTTTCACATTTTCACGATTTTCTCTAATTTTCTAAAATTCCCCCTAAAATTTCCAAAATTTCCGATTTTCACAAAAATAATTATAAAAATAAAAAAATTGAATTTTTTATTTAACAGGATGAGAATTATAATACAAATGAATAACTTAAATGAAAAAAAGATATTATTAACATGAATAGTGAAATAATTAATAAATTTAACATGGAATTTGATGTACTTCATGGAACATTAAATAGGATAAAAGATTTAATTGTAACTTATCATGAAACATCAGTTGATATTAAAACAAATATTGTAAATATTGAACAAACATTACAGAATATTAATCAGGATAAAATGTTCGATATTGTAAGGACAGGATTATTGACACATGAATATAAATCAATTTTATCCAAACCATTATCACCGATGAATACACATAATCCAATCTGTAAAAAGAAAGTATCTATTATAAATGAGTTTTTAGATATTGCTGGAGATATAATAAGGATAAAATTATGGAATATACCCATTTTATATAAGATTAAACATATCACTAATATTACTTGTACATTTTGTAAAAATCAAAACTTATCTGATTTTGAAATAACTAACACAAATATTAAAACGTGTTTGTGGTGTAATGACCAACAATTAAGTTTTAACACTAATATGACTTATAATGATTATAAGAGAGTAAATATAATAGGGAAATATATTTACTGCAGAGTTTCTCATTTCCAAAAATGTATTACTCAATATCAAGGTAAACAATATTGTAAAATACCAGAAAAGGTTTATAACGATCTGAATGAAAAGTTTAAACTTTAAAGCATATAGACTTTTGTTAGATGATGAACAGGATAGTGTGAAGAAATATTCAAACATTACAAAATTTCATATTACTATATTTCTAAAAGAATTAAAATATACGAAACATAATGATAATATTAATCTAATATATTGTTACGATTTTGTGAATAAAGATAACCCTCCCCCCCCCTCATAGGTAGACGCACCACAACATGTAGCCTCGTTGTAGTTCAGTTATTTCTTATTAAATGTAAGCGTAGTCCTTTCCTGTGTTAGTTTTGCGTTGAGCAGGCCAGTGAGTAGGCCTCAATTAGGCTAGAATACCATGTGCTCGGCCTGAGACAAGTCTGGCAAGGCTGAAGGGAGGAGCTGCAGGGGGAGTGGCCGGTGAGCAGTGAGCCGCCAATCAGAGCTCGAGGGGAGTGGCTCACAATGGCGGCGAGGGGAGGGGCATGGAACATTTCGGTAAGGCTGGGGAGGGGCTATATAAACCCTGCCTCGAGCCCCAGCGCCAGACGAGAGGTGAGAGTTCGCTGTGAGAGACGTGTCAGAGTTTGCCCCGAATAAGCAGAGAACGTGAGTCACCCAGCCCCTGAACAAGTCAGAGTGCTTGAATTGAATTGCTTGTTATCCTCGTTGTACATGAACTTTCCCCGTGCCCTGTGCTCTGCTACCTGTATTAATCGCGTTTGTGAAGACGACCCGTTCCAGGCCACAGATGCGCGACCTCCTTGCCTGCGCTCCCAGCATACGTGCCGCGAACACCAGAGGGCGACGCCAGGCGAGCTGTCCAGAGTGGACGACGCCAGGACACGTTTTGGAGCGTGAACTTTTCCTTCCTTCTTTTTCCCCGCATGAGTGATTGGGCCCTTTGTCTGGGTATTAGTTAACCCTATCGGACCCGTTCCACTAAAGCGAGTGCTGCTCGTGAGGACCAGCCACTTCCAGCTGTGTCATGCAGTTATATGAATGGAGAAATTCATGTCAGAAGGTTGAGTATGGCCGTGGCGACTAAAGTCGACAGCGTGTCCGATAGGGGTAACATTGCTTAAGTGCCTGGTCTGTGTCTCTTCGGATCATTGTAGATAATAAATAAATTGTGTTCTTCCTCTTATTTGATCGTTCCCGTCCTCTCCATCTATTGGCCGAACATTGTACGAATAGAACCGCTCAATCGGGTTCAATAAAAGTAACGGCACGAGTCACATGATACGCACACCGCTCGGGCATACTCGATTAGCGTGGCTTGTGCAAGGTCCGGTCCCCGTTTTTGTGGCAGCGTGGGTCAAAGGTATGTGCGGCATCGACCCGATACCCTTTTCCACGCTCGCTGCGGAAGTGGCGACTCGGCCTCGTGGACACGAAAACCCTAGGAAAAAAGGGGTTTAATCCCCCCTCTTGTAACGTCGACGGGCTTCGGGAGATCCGCAACAATATGTAACATTAACAAAGAAGAAATTGGATGATATTTCTCATTTAGAACAAGCGATAATTACCGATTTTAAAACATTATTAAACCTATACTATGAAAAACATGGTAAAGATATGGTTGAAGCACGAGATAGAAAAAAAATTCTGAATATGCAATATTTATTATTTCAGTTAGTGCATAAACATAATCATAAATGTAATTTTGAAGATTTTACTGGTTTAAAAACAATTGAGCGGAAACAATTTCATGATAAGATTTGTCATAACTTATTTAACACATTGGGGTGGACATTTACACCAACATTTTAATTTTATTCATTTTACGTTGTGGAAAAAAAAATTTTTTTTTTTTTTTTTAAAGAACTTTCTCTTATATAAAATGAACAATATGAGGACATATAAAAACTGGGTCACAACATATTGTCATGTTTGTGATCACGATTATAAAAACAATTATAAACAACACCTTCAATCCAACAAACACAAAGCCAAACTTTTACAGATGATGGCTCCACTTGAACAAGAAAAACCAAAAACATGGCATTGTGATGTTTGTAAACGTGTTTATAAAAGTGAACGTAAAAGACATTTTAAATCACGCAAACACACACTCAAACTTTTACATATGGTAGCTCCGCCCGAACGAGAAACAAAATATTGTCGCGTTTGTGATAAGACCGTCTTGAAGAGTAGCTCTCCTACTCATCTTAAATCAAAAAAACACATGAAGTTGTGGGGATACACTATTAAGGACTGTGATGGAGCATTTAGGGGTCATATTAAGATAAGGATTTTTAATTTACCACCCACAGAACCAAAATCAATAGCTGAGGTGGTTGAAACAGTCAAACCCGCCATTGAAAGATATGTAAAGAAATAGACCATGGGCCGAGTCCACTAATTCTGCTTGGTTTTCGAATTCCGTGGTCTACGATGAGAAGTATCCATATATGTGCTTGATATGTTTAATAAGTGTATATGAACCATAAATGAAATGTTCCCACGTTCGAAATTTGCACATTAATGAGCAATGGCCAAAAACAAAGAGGAAGTTAAACTCCGTTGGTGAGGACTTCCTTTTCCCTAGCAACAGTTGCATAGATGCTTCTAAATCGAGATTTTGAGTATTGCAATCCTCTGATCATGCAAATGTATGATTTTGCAAGATCATCTGATGTTATCAGATATTATTTTGTGGATTATTTCATATACATAATTCCTATTGGTGTCCGTTGCTATGGTAAAAATATCCCTAGCAACCAATATTTCACAAACTGCTTATATGCATCAACTGATTCACTAAAGTATAAATCTGCCCTGTAAATTAGACTAGCCAGGCTCGAAACATACTGGTATACTTTGGGGATTCGTGATCCCACACCACATCCCTATATTTATAACTTGGAATACAAAAATGAAGCATTAAGAAGAAACAAAAAAGAACCACCTTTAGAGGCCATTTTCCCTTCAGAAAACCTTTAGAGGCTGTAGAGGCATCTCTGTTTGGAGGCAAGCTTTTCTCTCCACAGCTTCCAGTCTTGAACATTCTGCATCTTGCTTCGTTTACATCATGACAGCCCTTCTGCCCATGGAGTCACAGGTGTATGCTTCGATGTCTTCATACAAGGATGTCGGTACTGCAAACGTCATGCCAAGCTTTTCAAACATGGAGCAGTGGTCTTTATTGATGTGAAGATCTTTGCAGATTTTAGTTTACCGTTACCATACAAAGCACTCACTGTGTCGCATCCAGTACAACAATGAAATCCTATCAACGCAGAACAAACGTCTTTCCCGAAATGGTCAAATATCGAAAATATCGAAATGGTCCTCCCCCACCCCCTCCACCCCCCTCGCCTTCACATGCCTCCTCCCCCCAAGCCCTCTCCCTCCCACAGATCTCCCGTTGTCCCTGTTCTCTGCTGTTGTACTTGTGTGCTTCCCTCTTTCTCCCCATCTTGTCTCCCGCTCCCTTTATTGTATGTTTTGTGTGTCCGTTTGTTTTTTTGTGGTTGATGTTAGCTCTTACACGAGCCTCGATCTTGTGTATATATACAGACTTGGCATTTAATATGGAATATTTTTTTTCTGGGGGTGAACTTACTTTTCAAGATGTCTTAGAACCAAAAGTTCATTTGAATTATGTTGAAATTATTCTAGATTTTGTTAATGTGACCCTTAAAAGAAACAAAAACCACATTTGACATTTCGAAACAATTAAATTGATCCTTGAAAGTGATGTAAACTGATATCGAACTCAATTCATGGACAGTACTGTGTTAAACTTCTGCACGTTTTCCAGAAGTATCTCTTTATTTTGCACATTAGCCAAAAATTTTTTAAACAAAAACAAAAGTTTAATTACGACTGGGATTACGGACAGTAAAATTACAGTTCAGTACTTCGTGTAACCCCCACGAGCATTCAGGAGAGCATGTACACGTTGAGGCATGCTGTTCACGAGATTTGCCAAGGTTTGGACAGGAATCGCTTGCCATGCAGTGACAATAGCCTGCTGCAATTCACGCACAGAGGTCGGCTGCTGGTCCAAGTGGTCGATTTGACACGTTAATTCTGCCCACAAGTTCTCTATCGGATTCATATCCGGGGACATGGCAGGCCACTCCATATGCTCTACACCACGGTCAGCAAGAAAGTGTTGGATCATGCGAGCACGATGAGGCCATGCATTGTCATCTTGGAAGACAAAGTTTCCTCGAAAGGCTGCACGAGCAAATGGAAGCAATGTTTCTTACGGAATGGCCCTGTACTTGAACTGGTTCAGGTTTCCATTCAGAACAACCAGGTCAGTTTTTCCCCCTGCATGAAAAGCAGCCCAAACGGTCACCCCACCACCTCCAGCTTGGACTCTTGGCACTATACAATCTTTCTTGTAGGCTTCATGCACTTGTCTGCACACTGGGACGCGGCCATCTTGACGATAGACCAGAAATCTAGACTCGTCACTGAAGATCATGTGATTCCAGTGTCCTGGCTGCCATTGACGGTGCTCTCTGGCCCACTGCAATCGGCGCTGGCGGTGTGGTCTGGTCAGGCGTGGCTTTCTCAGGGGACGCCTGGCACGATAGCCTGCTTGAACCAGTCGTTGGTTGAATAGCCTTCTGGATACAGGCACATTTGCCAGTTGCTGCCGCTCAGCCCCAAGCCGATTAGCTGACTTGGTACAGCCATTGCGGACTAACCGGTACAGCTGGCGATCATCCCTTCTTGTGGTTCTGCAGGGATGTCCTGGCCTCGGTATTGGAGTAGGGACACCCCTCTGAGCATTTCGTTTTAGGATCTTTGACACCTGACCTTGAGTGATGCCATACTGCCGACCAATAGCATGCTGTTTCATGCCGTAATTTCGTAAAGCCACCACTCCATGACAAACAGCATTGTCGAGTTGAAGGACCATCTCCAGAGGAAGCGGCAATAACTTTTGTAGATGTGCAGCAATTGTTTTCCACTAATACAGAACGCAACAACCCTTGTATACCCGACTGTGAAGCCAATCATCAAATGCACCTGTCCGTACATTTTGCCACGCCACCTGTGATATAATCCTGTTGTTGACTTCTTGCTGCAAAAGACAATCAGTGACATGGTTCTTTTAACAAATAAATCACCAAAGTGTAAAAGAAACTCACCAGATTGATATACTGAGTTAAGAAAGTAAACCCAAGTCAAGAAAAAAAATATATTCCATATTAAATGCCAAGTCTGTATTTATATACATATATATATATATATATATATATATATGTATATATATATATATATATATATATATATATATATATATATATATATATATATATATGTATATATATATATATATATATATATATATATATATATATATATATATATATCCACATATCCATTTTTCCGTTCTCCAACCTATAGCTTTGTCTTTAAAAACTCAACGTTTCGGCCAGCAACCCAGCGTGCGCCGAGCCTCCACTAGCCTTCATCAAGAGAAGTTGCCTTGTTCACCTCCTCCCAGATATATCTGGGGGAAGGGGTGGGCCTATTCTATCAACCAATCACAAAGCTGCGTTGCGAGACCTCGTGACCATGGACCCATGCTCGGCTTATGTCGCAAGTGTTTTGTGCGTGTTTGAGCGGTGTATTGTGTTTTGTTGTCCGTGTTGCCTGTGTCGGCTATGTCCCACTTTGTCTTTGTCCTCCTCCATGCATCGGTGTCTCTCTGGTGTATTTATGCATGAGAGGTCCTTATGCCTGTGGTAACGCCACAGTCTCCTCTGTCAATGGTGCCTGCATTTGGCCAGTGTGCCAGGCCTCCAGTATTTGCCTCCAGTATTCGTATTGAGACCGGTCGGGGTGAGGGTCAACTACCAACCTATATACACCTTGAGACGTGCACTGACCAAGGTCAAAGACAAAAGACTGAAGAATGATTGCACAGGTGTGGTATACACCATTCCATGTGACTGTGGTGGAGAATACATAGGCGAGACTGGAAGAACCTTAGGCCAGCGCATTAATGAACACCACAAGGCCTTTGAGTGTAATCCCCCAGAAAGATCTGCTATCGCCAAGCATGGAATAAGGGCGGGCCATGTTCCTTTATGGGACAATGTGAACGTGCTGGCGGCATCCCCGAACCGGGCCAGGAGGCGAATACTGGAGGCCTGGCACACTGGCCAAACGCGGGCACCATTGACAGAGGAGACTGTGGCATTACCACAGGCATACGGACCTCTCATGCATAAATACACCAGAGAGACACCGATGCGTGGAGGAGGACAAAGACAAAGTGGGACATAGCCGACACCGGCAACACGGACAACAAAACACAATACACCGCTCAAACACGCACAAAACACTTGCAACATAAGCCGAGCATGGGTCCATGGTCACGAGGTCTCGCAACGCAGCTTTGTGATTGGTTGATAGAATAGGCCCACCCCTCCCCCCAGATATATCTGGGAGGAGGTGAACAAGGGAACTTCTCTTGATGAAGGCTAGTGGAGGCTCGGCGCACGCTGGGTTGCTGGCCGAAACGTTGAGTTTTTAAAGACAAAGCTATAGGTTGGAGAACGGAAAAATGGATATCGTGGATATAATTCCCAACCGCCGTTCATTACTTTATATATATATATATATATATATATATATATATATATATATATATATATATATATATATATATATATATATATATATATATATATATATATATATATGTCAAGTAGTAGATTTGTTATTGCCTAAAGTTCAGTTATAGACGTTGGGTGCTAATGTGTTATGATTTATATGATGTCTAAAAATGCTATTTCATAAAGTAAATAAAGGGTTTTTGCTTCGTTTTAGTTTTGGATGAGGAAAGGCTTAAAATGAGGTCATGCTGAACAAATTGTATACGTGTGCTTTTTTCGAGGCTGGTCGTAAAACCACGCCCACATGCGCTTGTTTTTGCGTAATACTAGTAGAATGACATGATCGTTAACCATATATATTTTGTTTTAATCTCAGCAACGCATGACTCTGTATAAACATGCTTTGGATTACTCATGTACACAAACCCATAAAATATATGGGTTTGTTTGGCTAAGCATACACTCTTCTCTTTGTGAGTTACAGTTCTGTTTTCTCGGAGCCCAGAGAAACAATTGGTCCAAATGATAAGGAAAGGCTGACTCCCCCGAATGATAACGGTGGGAGGGACTCTCGCCAGTCGCTTCGTTCTCTCGGAGATTTCCTGATAAAACGTGTCCCTATATAAATGGACTGGGAATCAATGTGTTTTCAGGAAGGCTTGACTTGGCATGTTCTTGCTGTAGCTTGCTGTAGACGTCGGCCTCCTCCGGATCTGTATAAGTTGGTTTTTAATAAAGCTGCGCCATTCCAGGCTATTGTGGACTTCTTTTGCAAACGAAGAGCTGATTCTTCACAGATGGTACCAGGAGTGGGGTGTCAACAGACGCGGAGGACGGGAAACGGAGCCCGATGGACAGGAGGAAGGCTGACCTGAGGCCGGCGCCGGCACGTTGATTTGATTAAAGGTGGGAGTTGTTTTATATCAGAGGGCTATTATTCCAAATTCGTACCTTCCTCCTTCGAGCGGGTTCGGTCTCCTTGTCTTCCGCGCTGTCTGCACTCGAACAGAAATTGTAAGTAGAGGCTCATTTAGGCCTCAGAATGACGTAGCTTTGTTAAAGCCAGGATAAACAAGTAAGGATAAACCAGTAAGGACTTAACAGTAAGCTTAAAGTTACAGTTAGCACCAGGAGGGGAAAATGAGGTCGGACAGCCATATAGGTTGAAACCAGGTGGCCAAGATTTTTCCAGGAAGGAACAGCCCAGAGACAAGATGGGGTATGCCATTGCATGCCAGGGAACGAAGGGCTGTGGCTAAACTTAGATAGACGGCCAAAGGGACATGGCCAGGAAGGGTGAAATGCGTAGGTACCAGGTAGGTTTGACAAGAAGGTAGTGACAACTACGAGGTCAAGCCAGGAAGCTCTAGACTAAGTTCTAGACAAGAGGTCCAGATAAAGCAGGCCAGGATCTGGTGGACAAGAGAAAATAAATAAGCTCACAGGAAATGGGCCAGGTGGCCACAGGGTGAGAAGGACAGGTTAGGTTTTGAAATATTGAAAATTGAAGCAGGAGCTGCATTGTAGGAATTTGAAGCTTCAGAGCCAAAGGAAGCAAGTTCAGGAAGCAAAGTTCAGGACAAAACAATTAAGGAGGTAGTTAAACAAGTAAAACAGCGAGTGATGCCGCTGGACCAGATACCAGACCAAGACCCCCCACCCCCCCCCAAGACCTGAGCTCAGTCCCGGGGCTCTAGGCAACACCCCCCACCCCCCCAAGACCTGAGCTCAGTCCCAGGGCTCTAGGCAACACCCCAACACCCCGCCCTGCCTTCCCTTTTTTTTCACCTCAACCCACCCCCCGTCCAACCAGGCCCAAAAAAAAAAAAAATTCCTTTTCCTTGAATGAGAGACGTAACATGAATGAGCAAAGATTGTTTGGGAGTGGCTGGAGAAAGGCATGATTTTGAGTCGATCTGAGTTTCGCGCGAAGTCTGGGAGACTTCTATGAGTATATGAATGAGGAATGAATGTATATTGGGATGTTAATTGACGTGTGTGTCTGGCCAATGTGTTTGTCTGTGTGTCATGTGCAAAGCAGAGGGTTTCGGTGTGAAACTTTGTAAGCGATCTGCTCGACTTGGGGGAAATTCAGGCCGGGAATGTCCATTTTAACGTCTATCCGAGAGAACAGGCGAGGTCCTGAACTGAGTCCGGATTTTCATCTGTTTGGGAGTTGTTTGGGAAGCGAATTGATATAAATCGGGTCAGGAAAGCACCCGGAGTGCCCTTGTCGATCTACTGTTGATATGAAGCGGTTTCTTGGAGATGGTTGCAGAATTCGAATCAATATGTGTGTTTTACTTGAATTGAAGAGTTCATTCAATGGCAGATATTGTGGATTGTATGTGTGGGATGTATCGCTGAGGCAGCTCACCTTTGAAATTGGTGTCATATAGTGCATTTTGGGGTCGGGTGCGATGAGGTTGCTCAGAGTGCCGGCGATAACTCGCCCACTCTCAGAGGAAGTGTGTGCCCAAATGCATTGTGGGTCATTTCGACTTTGCTGGATGTCGGACGTTCACATGTCAGTATCTTGTCAGAATCTTCTTCTTCATGTCATGTCCTTCATCCTTCATCTTCTTGTCAGAATTAGACATGAGTCATGAGCCATGTCGGAATAGTGGCCGGCTGCGACATATATGCCAGGCAATGTCACAGGACGAATACGTTATTTAAGATGGATTTATAAGATGGATAGATGGATGGATTTATTTAAGATGGCTAAAATAAACGATTTCAAGACAGAGTAATTAATTTCCGGAGTCAAGTTCCAACAGGAAGTCTTGTTCATACAGTAAGGTACAGTGCGGAGTGGCGGCTGGAAGATGCATCGATGCATTTGTGTTGATCGATGCGGACACAGATTTAGTATGCTGGTAAGGTTGTTATTAAAACACATATGGGTCTGAGGGCAGATAATGTGGGACAAGCTACCTCACGGGCGCTGCAGGGAGAGTATTTGGAAATTCAATAATTTGAACAGAAATGTCACGTTTTCAACAGAACGCTGATCCGAGGAAGGAGGACGGTTGAGGTTTCAACTGTCGGTACGTGGTGTGGCTTGTGCCAAGGTGTGGGCGCGAGGAGGTGTGTTGATGAAGCGTTGTGCGAACGAGGAAGGATGTGCGAAAGGTGTGCACCAGGTAGAGAGGTGCTGCATTGTAGAGCACGTACGGAAGTTCCTGGACGGATTGTGACGGTTGTTGGATTCGTAGGAGCTAGCATTTTGCGATGTAGAGCCTCAATAAGGGTCATTTGTCTGTCTGGATGTGGTTCTTGCAGGGAATGACGCCGGACTTGTATTATTTGCGGAAAAATAAAACGCTGGTTACCCCAATTCGAAGTTTGACCTTTTAAAGTTTAGTTGACCTTTGTTCGAGATATGCAAGGGAAAGGTCAGAGGTAATTCACTAACCTTGGAAGAACGACAGGCGGAGTCAGTCTACAGGGTGTTGCTTTAACGACAGGATATATAGGACTTAAATCTGGAGAATATCGGGACATTATATTGTGGGTAAAACCAAAATCATGTACATAATTAGTGGACAGAGAATATCGAGTTTTTTGTTGTTGTGGAAGCGTCAGTCAGGTACAGTACGCTTGGAATTTAATTTAACCGGGTCTAGTACAGTGACGTGTTCGATCGAGCTGTGGGGATTTGAGATGGATTTGAGTCACGTTAAATGGAGGCAGGTCCGGGGGTTTTGGTCCAGCCTGCAAGGAGTCCAGGGGCTTGTTTTAGGGCTGGGTCGCCAAAAATGGGATGCTGTGCCCATCTGGATGTAAAATTATCCATCAAGGACGGGGAATAATGTGCAGTGTGATTGGGTAAGAGGTAAAGGCCATAAAACACCAACCCCATGAGGAACGAAATAAATGGAGAGATGTTGGGATCACATGATGGTTGGGATTGAAGAACAACCTACTGGGATTTCAAACCTGTGTTTGGGTCTGGGGCAACTGGGTGATGGGCAACAGTGTATGAGTGAGTAATTATGATCTGTTTAAGTGTAAGAGGCGGTGGAGAAGAAAGGGGTGATGAAAAGTTATTTGTTTAGTGTGAAGTAGGTTGGTTGCTTACTTGTCACAGTAAGATGAGAGTTGTGGTTTTAAGCTTGGTCTTTGAATGAATTGTTGCTTGGAATGTGTTGATTGGAAAAGTGATTTCTGATCGCTGATCCGATCTGGTTTTGAATTGTTTGATTTAATTTTGAATTGATTGGAGGTAATAAGGATTTGTGTTGATTTCCTGATTTGAGTTCATCTGGAAACAAAGACAGATGGGATTAATGTGTATATCAGGAACAATTTGGAAAAGAAATATGGATATATGACATTACTAAAATATAACCAAGCAATTGAGAGTTCTTGGGTTAATGGGATATAAATAAATGCATCTACAAGTTGATGGTTTATAAAAATTTAGTTCTGGATAATACTTAAACGATGAACAATGTTGGCAATATACAAAGAATGTGACTTGTTTTTTGGGGGGCAAAGTTATGAGTGGTTGTGGGCAAACGAAGATTAATTTAGATTTATCATAGTTAAGTTCGAGGAAGTTGATTTGAAGCCAGAATTTCATTTGGATGCCAGAAAGGAGAAAGGAGATGCTGAAAGCCAGAAAGGAGATGCTGTTGTCTACTCTGAATGACAGGTGGCGGTATCCAGGGCGCTGAGGAGTTTGTTCACGTTGTAAAGTTTGTTTATTTAGTTTGTTTATTGTAGAGAAGAGTGCTTTTGGGATTCCGGAGCCAGAGTGGATAATTTGAGGGTAGTAGGTGGAGTAGAGGACATCTTTGCAGTGCTGTAGGTGGTCCTTGTAGGCTTGGGAGTGAACTGATTTGGGTTTAATAGGCACAAGCTGGTCTAAACAGGGTGAGGAGGATGGCGTGATTGATGATGTCAAAGGAGGCGTTGAGGTGAGGAGGATGAAAATGTTGAGGTTGCCGGCATCAGAGGAGAGAAAAGGTCGCTGGTGATTTTGAGGAGAGCAGTTTCAGTACTGTGGCTGGAGCAGAATCCGGATTGGGATGTTTCATACAGGTTATTGGCAGAGTGGTGATGTTTGAGTTGAGTGGCCACAGCACGTTCCAAAACTTTTGACAGAAAGGGTAGATTGGAGATGGGTCTGAAGTTATTTAGGGTGTCAGGGTTTAGTCCAGGGTTTTTCCAGAATGGGGGTGAAGTTTCACGAGTTTTTGGGGAAATCGGTATGTGAAGCTGGATTAAGTTGGAACTGCTTGATGAGCCATGGAGATGGATTGGGTTTCGTTGTTGGTTGTCTGGGAGTTCGGTTGTTGCATTGCCAAAGGTTTCTGTGTGGTGGACACACTCGTTGGCTGTTGTCTTGTGTGACGTGGAGGGAGATGTATGTGGCTGTGTGTGGCTGCCTGGAGGGGAAGGCGGCTACAGTGGTTGATATTGGTTGTGGGTTGTCCGGGGTGCTTCGATTTGCATAAGGGGTGAAGATTGGGATATTACATTATTTTGAGTAAGTATTGGCATGAGTAATTACAGAAGTAATTATGAGTTATTATGAGTAATTAGTGGTATGAGTATTAGTTATGAGTTCCAGGTGTTGAGCTAGTTATGCTAGTTATCCAGCTAGTTATGAGTAAGTGATTATTTTAGTAAAATTACATGTTTCGCTGTGTTGTTGATCTGGGGACAAGCTAGTTTGATGGGTACCCTGGGGTCTTCAGCGTGTCTATGTGTTTGTCTGGCTGTTACACTAGACTCTGGGATGTGTTTTCATGAGACGAATTTCAGAATTGATGACAATTCAGTGAGTATGGTGGACAACGTAAAGTGGCTGGTGTGAAGGAAGGGGTTGGGAAAGATGGACCCCCTTCACGAATACCCAGTAGGGTAGCTTAATTTCAGACATAACAGTGAGAATCTATTGTGAGCGAATCACAGTGGGTGAGGAAACATTGTGTGTGACCAGACACCAGAACTGACCAGAATTGAAATTGGAAGTAGACCAGGTTATTTCTATTATTTGTTTATTCGTGAAAATAAATAAATAATAGGGGGAGGTTCATGGAGGTTAATGGTGGTTTGTTTGTGTTAATTCTAGTTGAAACTCTCGCTGAAGTAATTTTCGTTTATTTTTATTTTTTTGATTCGATTTGAGAGTTGAGATGATTGATTTTTTATTAATTTTATAATTTTATTTTTATTGATGTTGGAAACAGGTAATGGGATGCTGAGAGAAGGATTGAATTTAATTTGAATTGGACTGGATTAAATGGGATTGAATTTAAAAATTGAATATTGGATAAAATTGGATCCACTTGAAAAAAAGTGGATTAGGAAATTGGAGAAAAGGTGTTCTATGAAACTATGAATTGAATGAATTGAATCTATGAATTGGAGACCTGTAGACCAGGCGCTCCCAGGAGACTTGTGGACCAGGTGTTCCACCAGAGGAAAAAGACCAAGTGTTCGTGGAGCACTTCACCTGCAAGAACGCCTTGGAACCAAGGTGGAAGGGACCAGTCCAGGTGTTGCTGACTACACCAACGGCAGTCTTTTGCGAGGGCAAGACTTCGTGGATCCACGCCACGCACTGTAAGTTGGCCATACAAGCACCAGACACCACACCCCCAGAACACAGTAAGGATGGGCCTAATCATAGGTACAATACTATTGATAGCGACAGCAGCTAGGGGAAATTCCGATTCCAATAGATGCGAAAACGAAACCCGACACCTCACCGTAACATGGGGACAAAGAGTATCACTACCATGTTTCGAACAGAAAGCCCTGCACACAAATTGGGTGAACATAAATTGGCTAGCACTGTCGGCAGGGCCTGGACGCGTTGGCATGATACTACAAAAGCAACGAGAGTTCCGGGAAGACGGGCAAGCTAGCATTAAGACCTTGGCCCAACCAGGATACCAATGGGGAACCCCTGATTTTAAGCTACAAACACGCACGCGCCTAGAGAAAGGCATGACTATGCAGGTCCGGTGCAGCGTCTGGACCCCTGGCGCGGCCGGTGGCGAAAAGAACTACATACCATGCATCGAATACATACTCACGCCACAACCCCAGAAAAGGCCCCAAAGAAGGGTGAAAACACATATTGGAAAGTGGCCAGGGAGGTGGCAACAATTCAAAATAGGACACACTGCTGGTCGTGCATGCACTTTCCCCAAGCAGGCACCACAGGAATACACATGATAGTGCTACCCTCGTCCCTCAATGACCTCTGCTCACAACCTATCGATTCCCCATGTTTAGTCACCACGCTGGAAAGAGAAGGGGTTGACAACGGCAAGAGTTGCAATCGACAATTTAATTATCGCCCGTCAATGATTGCCCATGTGGCCGAGAGGCCTGCCCCCGTCTGGGTCAAACCACAGAAAGGGAAGGTCTGCCTCCAGGGTTCCGGCCACTTGCGTATGGGAGAATCAGAATGCGCCTACACTCTCCCCGGGAAGCTGGGACAAGGGAGCTCGGGGATTACATTACGAATAGTACTGCAAGATAAACACAACCACAACATAACGGCTATAACATTCTCTAGGGGGGTTAGTAGGATTAATGGGGTGGTAAAGGGACTCCAGTGCTTATCCACCCACCTGGTCCCACCCCATGGGACAATGTTTATATGCGGCGACAAGGCTTACCCCTATTTACCAAATAATTGGGGGGGCACATGTTATCTGGGTTCAGTCCTTCCTGACGTTGAGATACTGGATGAGCTAGACCCAAAGTCCTTGGACAGGCGTTATAAGAGGTCAGTCATGAACGAAGATGGAACCACTAAACTACACGGGAGTCTATGGGAAAAGGTGTTTGGTTTCTTCTTCCCAGGAGCGGGCACAGTCATGGATAGTTTCCGGATAGACAAATTGGCTTTGGCCCTAGAAAAGGTGGCAAACGACACCGCTATGGCTCATGACATACTATTGGATCGATCGGATCGCACGCGAAAATTCTTATACATTTAGCTGGCTCACTGACTGGTTCCAGGGATGGACGGGCACCATAGTGAAGTGGTTATTGACCGCACTGGCTGTGATAATCGGGGTAGTAATTTGGGGGGCACTAATGAAATCTCTAGTCCTCCTCTGTATGAGAAAGTACTTTACAGGATGGAAAGTGAAGAAGCCGCCGACAACGACTATGGCTCTGACCACAGAGGCCGTCGACCTGAACGGGTCCTTCAACAAGGCAGTTGCGACCGGCGCTCCAGAAAATTGCATTGAATTTTGTGGCAACTGTGATACTTGTGTGGATCCCATGTGGGAACTGGCTGCTGCCTGTAACGGTGTATGTGATGACTGTGATACTTGTGCTATAAACCCCTTGCGTGTACTGGCTAACGCTGCTTATGTATTACAAGCTGACAGCTGCACGCCCCCTTTAAACCCAACTATGGATCTGATTGCGACGCTGGGTCTGGCGGTCGAGGGACCCGACGTGGATATCCTAGACCCGCAAGCCGACCAGGCGCCCATGGGAGACTTTGACATAAAGGAAGTCCCTCTCTTTTCTTCAAATGTTTCGGATCTCTTTGATCCAAATGTTTCGGATCTCTTTGATCCACATGTTGCGGATCTCTTTGCTTCAAGTGATTCGGATTCGGATTTTTACGCTCTGTACCCTGACCAGGAAATTGAGACACGAGATACTGACAATATTATGTATTCCCCAGAACAGCAGCACGTGAGGGACCTCATGGGCATGATCGTTGATTAACTTCGAAGATCTGCAAGGACTGCGTCTGCAAAGGGTGGGGGGAGCCAGTTCCGCAGGGGAAGTGATGCACCCTCTGGCGGAGCAGAACCTCATCTGGACCAGACACCTTCGTTGTGGATCCGAAACGTTAATGGACTTTCATGTTCTGAGCCCTCAGGCTCCGAGCACGCACCACACGACACGTTCGCCAAATGCACGGGCGAGGCGCTTTGGGCGCACGATATGCCCTTGGGAGATACCCGCATTACACAATTATTTTTTCAATACCCGCATTACACAATTATTTTTCAATAAAGCCCGATGTGGCACGTTGTCTCTTAAGATACTTTGTCTCGACGAGACAAGAGGAAGGAATGTCAAGTAGTAGATTTGTTATTGCCTAAAGTTCAGTTATAGACGTTGGGTGCTAATGTGTTATGATTTATATGATGTCTAAAAATGCTATTTCATAAAGTAAATAAAGGGTTTTTGCTTCGTTTTAGTTTTGGATGAGGAAAGGCTTAAAATGAGGTCATGCTGAACAAATTGTATACGTGTGCTTTTTTCGAGGCTGGTCGTAAAACCACGCCCACATGCGCTTGTTTTTGCGTAATACTAGTAGAATGACATGATCGTTAACCATATATATTTTGTTTTAATCTCAGCAACGCATGACTCTGTATAAACATGCTTTGGATTACTCATGTACACAAACCCATAAAATATATGGGTTTGTTTGGCTAAGCATACACTCTTCTCTTTGTGAGTTACAGTTCTGTTTTCTCGGAGCCCAGAGAAACAATTGGTCCAAATGATAAGGAAAGGCTGACTCCCCCGAATGATAACGGTGGGAGGGACTCTCGCCAGTCGCTTCGTTCTCTCGGAGATTTCCTGATAAAACGTGTCCCTATATAAATGGACTGGGAATCAATGTGTTTTCAGGAAGGCTTGACTTGGCATGTTCTTGCTGTAGCTTGCTGTAGACGTCGGCCTCCTCCGGATCTGTATAAGTTGGTTTTTAATAAAGCTGCGCCATTCCAGGCTATTGTGGACTTCTTTTGCAAACGAAGAGCTGATTCTTCACATATATATATATATATATATATATATGTTATATATATATATATATATATATATATATATATATATATATATATATATGTTATATATATATATATATATGTTATATATATATATATATATATGTTATATATATATATATATATATATATATATATATTATATATATATATATATATATATATATATATATATATATATGTTATATATATATATGTTATATATATATATGTTATATATATATATGATATATATATATATGTTATATATATATATATATATATATATATATATATATATATATATATATATATATATTATATATATATATATATATATATATATATATATATATATAAAATAAAAAATAAATGCGACGGCCAACAATTGTGCGTGTATTACTTCCTTTGCCTGTGTGGAAGTAGACCTCTGCATATACAGTATGTCCTTGCAAAACGCCACACATAGTACCAAGACATCAGTGTCTGATGATGATGATGTGATCACTGTTACTTGCAGTGTACTAATAGTGAAGTAGAAGCCTCGTATCGGCTTGTTCTTGTGTTGAGAACAAACTTGGGATTGGTAAAACTTCCACATCATTGCCCTGCATTCACATGAGATGTGGTTTCATCTTGGTTTGTGTCCGAGTCATCTGTCTCATCAGTGCTTACATCGGAGGAGAGTGGGAGAGCAACCTCCTCTACCACTTCGCCTGTGGACAAATCTTCCACAATCACTAAATCACTCTCTTGTTGTGAGATGATCTCAAAAACTTCAGAAACGGGTATGTCTTCTGAAGTCTCTTCTTTCGATAAAAGGATTGGTATCCAATATCTACCCCTCTGCCTTCACATACACATTTCTTCAATGAAGATAGTAATAATTTCTTCAAGCGTAGCACTTCACGTTTCTTTATTATTCTTTCTTATATAACTGATACTTGGAAAGCCTGGTGTTGGCGTAGCGGTTAGGGTGCCGGCTTGGGATCCCAGGATCTTCCAGAATCACTTTCAAGCTCCGGAAATGAAATGAGAAATGAGATAGGGTTCGAATCCCGGTTGATCGCTGAATTTACGCCAGGGGGGTTGACTCAGCTTGTCATCCTTCCGAGGTCGGCAAATTGAGTACCAGCTCGCTGGTAATTCCCTGTGTGTCGCAAGAGGCGACTAACAGGGTTGGCGGCAGGAAGAGCATCCGGCCATAAAACATTGCTTCAAAAAGGGGACCAAGGTGCCCAAAAAAGGCCAACCCCTGCTCTGCGGGGAAAAATGACCTCTAAAGGTGGTTCTATGTGTATATTATGGAGGTGAAAACAGTCATTTATTATAATGTTTCATTACGCATGATAATACAAACAAGTCAGGAGATGACGATGGTTCAAGAGCAAGCGGTATTCAATGACAAAGGACGGACTGTAACCGAAACAGGCCCGGACAGGCCAGGCCTGGAAATGTCAAAACGAAGGTTACTGACCTTGAAATTAGATAGAAAATAATGTATAATCAGTTATGAGGTTAGTTAGCTACACAATACCGAAAATTCGGTGAAAAATGAAATGAAATAAATAAATGAATAAATACATTTTTAAAATGGGGGAAAAAAAATCAAATGAAAAATCGAGCTCTGTGGGGCTAGACACACGACATTCGCCTAACCAAACATCGAAACCCCTGCCAGATTCCACCAAACCCCTCCAAGAAAATGTAGCTTGAACTCGATTACCCCCTAAAAAGACATATTTTCCAGGCGTGGCTCCGCCCACAATGGGCACAATACGCCCACACTAGGCAGGACACAACTAGATCATGATATCAACCTCCCAACCAAGTTTCATCAAGATCGGATGATATCATCGAGTAATTTTTCTGCAGAAAGACAGACAGACAGACACACAGACAGACAGACACACACACATGATGAATATAGTGGTCACTTGATAACTCATGAACCAATAAAAAGCTTAACGAAGACACACAACATGTAAGTATCTCGACATCAAGTTAGTGCAGTGGTCATACGTATGTATGTTCATCAACACACATGAAGTGCTAAAACGCGGTGAAGATTTCACCCGACCGGAATTGAGCGGGCCAATGCAATTTGTCGTGTGCAGGACCGTAGACAAATTGGCTCCAATAAACCACTGAAATTACCTCTTTTAATGTTTTACGAGACATGGAAGTGATTAAATATATTGTCAATATATAATTATTCCAATGGGCTTGCACTTTGGGGGAGTAGTGTACGAGTGTGCCATAAAGGTACAAATTTACGGTTAACATTTACCTCGATGTTGGCCCACTCCAACAAGTTTGAGGTGGTCCAGGTCTCTTTCCCGTTACTTTCACGAATTGTTTCCCAACTTATGTCCGAAAAAGAAATTACATTGTCTGCACATTGGTCCACAATGTGCATGCAGCGTGCCATGTTACCATGTCCCAACAACGTTTTCATGCACACACTGTACGATCACTGTGATTGGCTAATTTTGTGGAGCCTCTGTTACAACCGAAATGATTGGTCAAGTAAGGCTTACAATGACTTCATTATTCCAGAAAAATCGTCTGCTCCGAGGGTAATTTTATCGTCCTTATTATCAGATTTGTGAAGAAATGTGCAGGTTTTAAAGATGGGAACATTCATAAATGTTGTTGGAAAACTTCCAGCTGATCAAAAAAGTTTAAACAAAGTACTTCTCTGACGCAGACCGCGGAAAGTAAGAATTTGAGGGCTCGGCCCATGGCCTAAATACGTTGGCTGAGATTAAACCCCTTAAATTTTATATGGGAGTAAAAATGGAATTGAAAAAAATTGAATTCTGAAATAGGGGATCCGATTATGAAACGTTATATGAGAACAAAACCTTACTTTATCACATCACTCCAGGGATTCTTATTAATGGATATTTATGATAAACTTATAGAACAAGAAGAACAGGTAGATCATTCGCTTGTGGGCAGTGGATTTACTATTACTAGAATACTTTTCATCGATATACATGTTCTAAAATCAAACCCCCTAAAAGCATCTTCCTCACATTGAATTGCCAAAAAATATAAAGCTTAAAAAGGCATTTATTAATATTCAAAACAAAGATCATAAATGTTTTCTATGGTCTATTCATGCACGCTTACATCCCGCTGAACATCATATCCAATGGGTATCACATTATGAGAAATATGAAAATGAGTTAAATATTACTGGTTTACCATTTCCAATGTCCATGAAAGATATTCCTAAATTTGAGAAAATGAATAATCTATCTATCAATGTTTATGGTCTAACGGATAAAAACAACGTTCAGAATTTGTACATTTCTGATAAGGATAAAAATGATGAAACTCATATTAACCCCTTTATATTATAATTCAGGAGAAAATTCACATTACGCTTACATCAAAAAAAAATTCAAGATTAATTTCTTCACAAGCATGTAAACATCAGGGTAAAATATACCCCTGTTTGCGAAGTCACTCCCTCACCCACAGGAGCCAAGAAGCGTTAGACAAACACTTAGAATTCTGTGGTAAACATAAAGCCGTCAGAATTACGACGCCTGAAGAAGATTCAAACATAACATTCAAAGATTTCGATAAAACTAGCAAACATTCCTTCGTGATATATGCTGACTTTGAATGTATTCTTGAAAAGATAAATGACGCTTCTTCAAAACCAAATGAAACATCCACGAATAAATATCAAAAACATACTCCTTGTGGTTTCTGTTATTATATCAAATCATCCGTTGGTGACAAATACAACAAACAAGAACTTTATAGAGGAGAAGATGCGGCTTCTGAGATTATAAAACGATTGGAAGAGGACTGTGTACGCTTTCGAAAGATAATGAGATTAACCAATAAACTGATGAACCCCCAAACAAAAGAAGAAGAAACAGAATTTAAGCAACCAAATAGCATCTGTCATATTTGTCGGAAGAAAATTGATGGAAAGGAAGATACTGGGGGACCAAAGGTTAGAGATCATTGTCATCTCACCGAGAAATATAGGGGTCTGGCTCATAATGAATGTAATCTTAATTATAAACCCCCAATTTCATTCCGGTCTTTTTTCAAAACAACGCTCATTATGACACACATCTATTTATTAAGGAGCTTTCAAAAACATATGGGAACATTTCCGCAATTCTTACCACAGATCAGGACTACATTTCATTCACTAAAACAATCCGCACAAAAATTGGATTTGATGAAAAAAAAAGGTAAAGCTATATATGATACGAATCACATCAGGTTTCTTGACTCATTGAAATTGATGGCAAGTTTTTGTGAGGTTTTTTTGTGTGAAAGTTTTTCCACAAAGTTTTTGTTTATGGCAAGTTTTTGTGAGGTCTTTTGGGTGAAATTTTCACCATTATCTACCTTAGCATCAAATATTAAAAACTTTCCGTATCTTTCGGAGTATATATCATATAAAAAAGAAATTGAACTCTTATCACAAAAGGGAATATACCTGTATGATTACATTGATTCATTTGAGAGATTTAAAGAAACACAACTTCCCCCTAAAGAATGTTTAGATAACAAGTTAATTAAATGTCATATAACTGATAAAGAATATACTCAAGCACAAAATATTTGGAAAACGTTTAACATAAGGAACCTTGGAGAGTATCATGATTTGTATCTTAAAACCGACGTCTTACTACTAGCCGATGTCTTTGAAACCTTTAGAACAGTTTGTCATAATAAACAATCATATGGGCTAGACCCCGTCCATGACTACAACACTCCTGGATTGGCTTGGAGTGCCATGCTAAAAATGACGAAACAAAAGTTGGATTTAATCAGTGATGAAGATATGCTTTTGATGTTGGAAGAGGCTAAACGAGGAGGAATAATACAAGTATGTTCTAAGAGATATGCTAAGGCTAACAATAAGTATCTTCTTAATTATGATATGAAAGACAGTTCTTACCTGATGTATTATGATGCTAATAATTTGTATGGATGGGCTATGTCTCAAGCTCTACCTTCTGGAGGGCTCAAATGGGTTGAAGAGAAAGATTATGAAAAGGTTTTACAAAACATCGTTACATCCTCACAAAAATAATTGGACGATTCGGAAGTTGGATATTATTTTGAGGTTGATTTGAAATATCCTGAAGAACTCCATAATAAACACGACGACCTACCGTATGCCCCTCCCAAAGAATGTCCGAAAGAAGAATGGCTCAGTGATTATCAACGAACACTTAATATAAAAGGTAAACCAACAGAAAAATTACTTACTACATTATATGATAAAGAAAATTATGTTTTACACCAAAGGAACTTGAAGCAATATGTATCAGCAGGATTGATGGTAAAGAAAGCTGATAGAGTTGTACAGTTTAACCAAAGTCATTGGATGAAGGAGTATATTGATTTTAACACTCAAAGGAGAACCGAAGCAAAAACTGATTTTGAGAAAGACATATAAATTGATGAATAATTCTGTATTTGGAAAGATGATGGAAAATCTGAGAAATAGACAAAACATAAGACTTACTCCATCTTTGGAGCAAGCATCAAAATTAATTAATAAATCTCGTTTTCAAAGAGAAGTGGTGTTTTCAGAGAACATTGTCGCTATTCATTTGCAAAAAGAGAGTATTGCAATGGATAAACCTATTTATATAGGAACGACGGTTGTTGATTTATCAAAATTACTAATGTATGATTACCTTTACCATAACTTGAAGAAGAAATATCAAAATAATGTTTCTCTACTTTATATGGATATGGATAGTTTCATTTTAGAAATTAAGACGGAAGATGTTTATTCAGATATGCTCGAGGATAGTGACTTGAAGGATACGAGCAATTATAAGCCAACTGATAAGTTGTTTTCCTCAAAGAATAAAAAGGTTATTTTGTTCATTAGTTTTAGTTCAAACTAATATTGTTCATTAGATAAGTTGTTCAAACTCCCCCCCCCCCCCCCTTCCCACGCCTCCGCCCCCCAAGCCCTCTCCCTTCCACACATCTCCCTGCTCTCAAATGTTGTGTTTGTGTGCTTTCCCTTCTCTCCCCATCTTGTTTTTCCGCTCCCTCTTTTTATATATTTTGTTTGTCTGGTTGATTTGTTTGTGAAGTAAATGTTAGCTCTTTCACGAGCCTCGATTCAGTATACAAAAAAAAAAATATATATTAGTCCATCTCTTTGTATGACCCTTTTCAAAATGACTTTTCTATCTGTATATTCTTACAACATCATCAACTTTGAACTTGGGTTTTCTCAAGTTAATCTTATTTTCATATTCTAATGTTGAAACTGTTTCCGATGGTTTTTCTTTAGTCGATGAATGTACCACATTGCTATAATTATCAACAATATCATGAATTTCCCATACCCATTGTTGAGAACTGACTGGTGCAATTTTTTTATAAAGTCTCTCTTTCAAAGTGCGATTAAAACGCTCAATAACAACTGCCTTTCCTTCATTAAAAGTGCTGCATAATGTAATACCATTATCTTCAAGAAATTTAACAAATATTTTGTTGTAAAACTCTGTCCCCTAATCAGTCCATAACTTCTTTGGATTTATTTTGCTTTTACTAAATATTCCACTGCAAGCTAACATAAGAGTATTATCCATTTTATTTTTCAAGGGAACAACCCATGCAAATCTACTCCTCAAATCAATAATGGTTAAAGCATATTTGTATCCCTTATCATTATTTAGTTCAATTAAATCAGCGGACCAGATATAATCAACACCTTTGGAATAAACTTTCCTTCTTTTAAACTTTGTGATTATACGTTTATGCAATTCATCAGCCAAAATCTCCTCAGTCTTGATGACATAATTGGAGCTTAATAGTTTTTTGAGGGCTCTGTCCACAGTGAAACACCTGGATAACCAAGACCAAGTTTCAATTTAGCACTTATCAATTTTTTCACAATAAACCTATCAACTTTCTCTCTCAACGTTGGATTTTGTATCAAAGACAAATTATACAACATTTCTCTGTCGGCTTTGTGTTTTTCATTCAACGTAGTGCTCTTCCCATAAGCAATATCATGCTTCATACACACTTTATCAACATTATTTGGAGGTTGAGACCAAGGTTTAGGATTGTCAGCCTCATCTAATCTTTTATCCAAGTTTGTCCCTGGACCACAGAAAGAATATCCAGGCAGGTTTAATGCCAATGGAATTCCAGTTGTTGTAAATTTACTCCCTGACAAAAACTTTTGCATATCTCCCCCACTTTTATTCTTAGAAATGAATTGGCACTTTTTAGAGCCACATACTAAACATACCCTTTTTTCATCAACTCGATTATATTTATTTTTAACATATGAGATATTTTTAGATTTAGTTTTCTTTTTACACTTGAGAAAATAACTCATTTTATTTATTAGTTTAGTTTTTATTTATCTTATCACCTATTATCTTAACATAAATCCATACGGGACACTATCAATTCCATTTCCTAAAATAAATCTCTGATCATCAAAAGCCGCAAGAGCTTTCTTATTCACCTCTTCTGAATATAATTGATGTTTAGAACTTTTTATCGTATTCATTTTTCTAAACTCTTCTTCCTTCAGAGTCGAACAATTATAATAATTTTCAACGTTTATTGATTCTTTAATAACATTTTTCTTTATTCCTTTTAACTTTTTATCACTTCTTTCAATATTATTATCAATGTACTTATAGGCATAAGTTTCAGATCTCAATCCTATAAATACACTCATTACCTTACCACCCAATTCATCCTTAAACTTTCCAAAAACCTTTTTATTCTGAAGAAAACAACTTATCACCCGACTGATAATTACTTGTATCATATATATCAATATCATCAATCATATCTGAATAAACATCTTCTGTGTTAATTTTCAAAATAAAACTATCTGTATCCATATAAAGTAGATTAACATCATTTTGATATTTCTTCCTTTTGTCCGGCAGCTAAGCTAAATATAGCATAACAATTGTGCATTTTGTGAGGAAAGCACAAAATCTTGCACACTAGTAGACTACCATATTATGAAAAGATCTGGATATTGGGCCATCTCAGATTCAGAGATTTGATTTTTGCAAGATTTGCAGATTTTGCAGATTTGCAAGCTGAGATTGCAACGCCAGGGACGGCCGACTCCTTCCTGCGAGCTGCCCACCTCACCCGCACAAGAAGAGCTCATCAAATCATTGCAGCGGCACTGCACATCCTGCAACACCGTGCGTATGAACGCCACTGTATGACATATGTTGATGATGCAGAAGTCCTGCCTGAGTTCGAAGACTGGTGTCAACAGAGAGGAGAAGACATTACCAACTTTCAGTACTGGGCAACTGTGCTGGAACTAGAGATGTTGGTACTGGTCTACGTGCGTTCTCTGTGGCAGGCTTCATTCACGATGTACCTTGATGCCCTGACGGAACTGGTCCCATGGTTCCATGCCTTAGACCACACACACTATGCCAGGTGGGTCCCTGTTCACCTGAGGGACATTGTTACACTCCCAATGAAGCACCCAGATGGAGCCAGATAATTCAGGGCTGGCAACTTCACTGTACAGAAGATGAAGAAGGTGTTCTCTTCGATCCCAATCGAATCGAAATCTTGCAAAAATCAAATCTCTGAATCTGAGATGGCCCAATATCCAGATCTTTTCATAATATGATAGTCTACTAGTGTGCCAAATTTGGTGCTTTCCTCACAAAATGCACAATTGTTATGCTAAGTTGCCCCACTACTTAAGTTATTGTAAATGTTGTCATACATTAATGACTTTGACAAGTCAAGAATTGATGTTCCAATATAAATAGGTTTATCCATTCCAATACTTTCTTTAATCAAATGGAGAGCATAAAAGTTCTCTGAAAACACCTTTGCTCTTTGAAAACCGGGTCTCTGAATTAATTTTGATGCTCGTTTCCAAGATGTAGTAGCAAGTCTTATGTTTTGTCTATTTCTAAGATTTTCCATCGTCTTTACAAATACAGCATTATTCATTAATTTATAAAAGTCTTTCTCAAAATCAGTTTTTGCCTCAGTTCTCCTTTTTGTATTAAAATTAATATACGCCTTCAACCAATGACTATGACGAAACTGTAAAACTCCATGAATCTTCTTTATTCTCAGCCCCGCTGATAAACATTGCCAAGTTCCTTTGGTGTAAAACATAATTTCCTTCATTATATAATGCAGTAAGTAATTTCTCTGTTGATTTACCTTTGGTATTAAATGATTGTTGATTTATCCCTTCACCATTCTTTTCTTGGACACTCTTTATCAGGGCATAAGGAAGATCTTTATGTTTAATATGAAGTTCTTCAGGATATTTCAAATCAACTTCAAAATAATATCCAATTTTAGCTTTATCCAATTTTTCTTGTGTAGGGAAAATGATATCCTGTAAAACCTTTTCATAATCTCTCTCTCTCTTCAACCCACTTAAGTTTACCATAAGGTAGGGATTGAGACACAGCCCATCCATCTATATAATAATAGCGTAAGGACTCGACTTTGTTATCCCTTTTACGCCGAACCCAGTGACCCGATGCCCACGGCACTAATGGATTTACCATCTACGAACCGCGGTCTTTGTTTATCACGTACAGACGTACTCGAAAAATCTGAATTCGCCGACTTTGGGACCCAAAAGCATCCGATTAACGGCCGATACGACGCCATATTACGACGCCATCATATTGGCGTCTGCTGGGCGAAGGCGATGCGAGCCGTCCGCTGATTGGATAGTCGAGTTGTGTGAACCAAATGGTCTTTTTATTCCCTTGAGCATTTTAAATTAGGATATATAAGGAAACGTCTTTATCGTCATTTTAATAAAGTTAAATGGAGTGACGTTGCGATTCTCGGGTCGTATTCAACTATGTGTGAATTATATAAATAACAACTCACGGTCTGAGGTAACTCGGCTAAAAATTATCCGATTTGCACCAAATAAAGTTTATGATGGTTGCACAGACCCCTACTTCTCACTAAAAGTGGAAACAGAATGTAAATCTGAGTTAAAACAAGGCCGCAAGGTCGCTCCGTGGAGCGGCCTGCATGTACTCAACTATGTGTGAATTCATATATAAATAACAACTCGCGATCTGAGGTAACCCGGCTAAAAATGATCCGATTTGCACCAAATAAAGTTTATGAATGGTTGCACAGACCCATACTTCTCACTAAAAGTGGAAACGGAATGTAAATCGGAGTTAAAATAAGTGTTTGTTTTGTATCAAGCAAATGCACGTGGAGCATGCTTGCGAGCGAGGTGCGTTCTGGAGGTGACGTCACATGGATTACGTCATCGGCTTTGAGGTATGGTGCATAATTATGGGAAAAATAATTATAGACACAAGAATAGCTCAAAATCCGGATGATCATTTGTATATTATTTTATGGGGAGATGCTTTAAGGGTAGCAAGGGATGAGGAAGAGAGTGAGAAAAAGGAGCGGGTGGAAAAGGAGAAAGAAGAGAGGGAGAGGGAGGAAAGGGAGAAAAGGAGGAGGGAAAGGAGAGAGTGGAAAAGGAGAAGGCAGAGAGGGAGAAAAAGGAGAAAAAGGAGAAGGAGGAGAGGGAGGAAAGAAGAGGAAGAGAGAGAGTGTGTAGCGGCATGGCTGAAAAGGGCGAAGGAGCTAGCAGTGAGTCATGATAGATTGCTGGTATTATGGAAAATAAATCGAACTCAATGCACTGCGGAGGAAAATAAAGATTATGGCAGGCCACAGAGATTATTTAACTAGAGACTCCCTGACAAAGCATTTCAGTATAAAATAAAAAAATGGGGAAAATTATATAATTGAAAATTATATAATTGAAAATTGAAAAATGAAAAAATGTGAAAAAAAAAAAAAATTAAATTGGAAATTAAAAGAAAAGTAAAAAACTGAAAAAATGGGATATTGGAAGTTTAATAAAAAAAATTTGGAAAATTGAAAAAATTGGGAAAATTGAAAAATGAACCATGTTGGACCATATTCGGGGCGCAGTGAGTCAGAACCAACAAAATCATAATACTCAGGTGGGGTTGACTCAGCCTGTCATCCTTTTGAGGTCGGCAAAATGAGTACCAGGGTACTGGGTTCTCTCTCAAAAAGGTTGGTGGCAGAATTTGCACTCTGGCCGCTGTAAAAACACCTCATTCCGAAGCACACACAATGGTGTGTGTCGGGATGGTGCTGAGGAGTCGTCCAAGGATGCAGCGACGTGCTGATCCAGCATACGCTCCTATATTATATATATATATATATATATATATATATATATATATACACAAAGAATTAAGTTAAGCACCCCTACACAACGAATTAAGGTAAGCACCCCCTAATATATATTCTTTGTGTATATGTATACATTGGCATATATTCTAAGGTATGTGAGATCAAATAATGATTGGTATGACATTAGCAATTATCCATTGATGAAATTGAGTGATCAAAGTGAAAAAAAGTGATTGGTTGAGTCAGTGATCCGATCACGTGGGTCCTACACACGTTATTGACGCAAAGATCGCTAGAGGTCTTCTCAGAACAATGACTGTACGTTAGAAAACATAAACGTCATCCACACTGTCCGTGATGGACCTATAGCTCCATACTTAAATTGAGGTGAAAATATGCCTAAAATTCCCAAAAAATTTCACCTTAAATTATTCAGAATAAAATATTGAAAACGGCATGATTGTTATGTTTTTATGTGACCATAATATCACTTCTCCAGAAAATATAGCAATATCATGGGTATATTACACTGTTTTGACGACAACAAACTTGTAATGTGCGAGGTTGTAAAAAAACGGGGGGGGTGCTTAACTTAATTCTTTGTGTATATATATATACAGTGAAACCTTGACTTACGAGTGCACCAACTTACGAGTTTTCCGAGATACGAGCCGTCGCTCGGTCGATTTCTTGCTTTGTGATGCGAGCCGAGATCTGAGTTACGAGCGAGCGAGCTTGGATATAAAACACGTAATCGTCGAAAAACATGAGCGAGGTGTGCATGTTGTCGACTTGGCGAGGCAGTACGATCGTAGTACTTCTACGATATGTACGATTTTGAAGCAGAAGGAGTCGATAAAGGCTATAACGCCAGCCAAGGGCGTTAAGATTATTTCAAAGCTCCGGACCTCTGTCCATGAAGAGATGGAGAAGTTGTTGTTTGTGTGGTTGACGGAGAAGCAGCTCGCAGGAGATACCGTGACCGAGAGCATCATCTGTGAGAAGGCACGAGACATTTACGGGGATTTGGTGCAGCAGACGGCAGGAACATCAACGGACAAGGCATCGGAAGAGTCATTCAAAGCCAGTCGGGGATGGTTTGATAATTTTAAGAAGAGGACCGGCATTCACTCCGTCGTCAGGCATGGTGAGGCAGCAAGCTCGGATGTGAAGGCAGCTGAAAATTTTAATATAACTTTTGCCGAACTGATAGAAGCCGAAGGATACATCCCCCAGCAAATCTTCAACTGTGACGAGACAGGGCTCTTCTGGAAAAAGATGCCGAGGAGGACGTATATAACGGCAGAGGAGAAGAGCATGCCAGGCCACAACTTGTTCAGCTCGCCTTCTCTTTGTGGAAGACACGGTGAGATCCTTAACATCCAACAACTAATGGGACGCAAACGGGGCGCCCAGTTTAGCGGTACACACATTGATGAATCACCCTGCCTGTGAAACACCGACATGACAGGTTATAGCTGGGTTGGGATTCAAACCCAGGCTGGACAGTTTCGAGTCAAGTGTGCGTACCTCCAGTCCAGGCCATCCTGCCAACTTGTATGCTGCATACAGGTTTTTTTTTTGGTTTTTTTTTGTATACTGAATCGAGGCTCGTGAAAGAGCTAACATTTATTTCACAAACAAATCAACCAGACAAACAAAATACACAAAAAGAGGGAGTGGTAGACAAGATGGGGAGAAAAGGGGAAGCACACAAACACAACATCCGAGAGCAGGGAGATGTGTGGAAGGGAGAGGGCTTGGGGGCAGGAGGCATGGGAAGGGGAGGGGGGGGGGGGGAAAGAGAGGTATAAAACACATGGGGACCGAAATTAGCGGGGGTAGAAAAGATCAAGGTTTTGGATGGGGGAGGATAAGAGATGGTGGTGAACAGCTGTTTTAAAGACCTGGAGGGTAGAGTGGGATTGAAGAGAGTGAGGGAGTTTGTTCCAGAGGCAGGAGAAAAGAGGAATGAAGGAGTGAAGGTGAGCAGAAAGTCTTGATTTTGGCAGTTTAAACATAAGAGGGTTGCAGGCAGATCTTGTGCGACCTGTAGGAATATTTGGGGGACAGAGCCCAGAGAGGGCTGGGGGGGGGGGGGCAAGGCCAGAGAGGAGTCGGTAGAAGACGGAAAGACCACCAACCTGCCTGTGGTGAGTGAGTGAAAGGCCCTTGGAGTTAGCTTCATCGCGGGAGATTCCAATGATTCTGAACGCTTTGGTTTCAACAGCGTGAAGACGGGCTAGGTGTGAGGCAGGAGCACCAGACCAGAGGGGAGAGCAGTATTCCATAGAGCTGCAGATGAAAGCCTTGTATGTGGTGAGGACCTCAGGTGTGTCAAGGAAGGACTTCACACGACGGAGGATGCCCAGTCGGCGACTGGCTTTGGACGCCAGATTTGAAATGTGGTTTTCCCAGGAAAGATCAAGGCAAATAGTGAGACCCAAAAGCTTGAGTGACAGAACTTCTTGGAGAGGATTATTCAGAAAGTGGATGGGAGGGTTTTCCAGGCGGTCTTTTCGGAGAGACATCGTAAGAGTGTGAGATTTATCAGGATTGAAAGACATGTTCCATTTGTTTGCCCAGTCTGTGATTTTGTCCAGGTCTGCAGAGAGTGAGGAGGCTGCAGTCTGCCGATCTGAGGGATGAGGAATGGAGCGACAGAGAGTAGAGTCGTCAGCAAAGTGATTTCAAGGATTTTCAGGTGAAATGTAAAGCGCGAGATATTTATATATATATATTTCAAAAAAAATTGGTGTGGTTTTTGGGGGGCTGGAACGGATTAATAGCATTTCAATTCACTAGGGCATGCCCGTACTATATCTATACACAAAGAATTAAGTTAAGCACCCCCCCGTTTTTTTACAACCTCGCACATTACAAGTTTGTTGTCGTCAAAACAGTGTAATATACCCATGATATTGCTATATTTTCTGGAGAAGTGATATTATGGTCACATAAAAACATAACAATCATGCCGTTTTCAATATTTTATTCTGAATAATTTAAGGTGAAATTTTTTGGGAATTTTAGGCATATTTTCACCTCAATTTAAGTATGGAGCTATAGGTCCATCACGGACAGTGTGGATGACGTTTATGTTTTCTAACGTACAGTCATTGTTCTGAGAAGACCTCTAGCGATCTTTGCGTCAATAACGTGTGTAGGACCCACGTGATCGGATGGAGCAAGGTGCTGTGACAACCATCCCCTGGCCTGCGTACAGTCCTGACCTGAACCCCCTCGAGCACGTTTGGGACATGTTGGGACGACAAATTGCGAAGATGGTCCCTCCAATAGCCAATCTGGATGAATTGGAACGTGCATTACATCGGGAATGGAACAACCTGCCACAGCAACGCATACGACGGCTTACAGGGTCTATGAGACGTAGGGTTGAGTCAGTGATCCGATCACGTGGGTCCTACACACGTTATTGCCGCAAAGATCGCTAGAGGTCTTCTCAGAACAATGACTGTACGTTAGAAAACATAAACGTCATCCACACTGTCCGTGATGGACCTATAGCTCCATACTTAAATTGAGGTGAAAATATGCCTAAAATTCCCAAAAAATTTCACCTTAAATTATTCAGAATAAAATATTGAAAACGGCATGATTGTTATGTTTTTATGTGACCATAATATCACTTCTCCAGAAAATATAGCAATATCATGGGTATATTACACTGTTTTGACGACAACAAACTTGTAATGTGCGAGGTTGTAAAAAAACGGGGGGGGTGCTTAACTTAATTCTTTGTGTATATATCTAAAATTATATCCCCCCCCCCCCTCTATTTACATGAAATGGTTTGGTCCAAAGCGAACGGCTTGCGAGTACGGTGACAATCCCCCCCCTCTATTTACATGAAATGGTTTGGTCCAAAGCGAACGGCTTGCGGAGTTTGGTAAAGAAATCGCCATAGCGTGCACAAACGCGCAGGAAAGCGAAAGAATCGCAAATTAGTTTTAAAACATAGTTTAACGCCAACATAGTTTGCCAACGTGAAATAAATGAATACGCTCTCAAATGTGCCGTCCGAGGCAGAGTCTATTCGGCACGTTCGGCACACGTGATAGCTCGCTGCTCTCTGATTGGTTGAATCGTTTTTTGGACATAGCTCGGTAACTACTTGTCCGATTAATATGAAACCTTGAAAAGGCACATCCTCGGGTCCCCAGCAATATACCTGGCAAGTTTAAAGTATATCGGACCCGTGGTTGTCGAGAAACAGCGGTCACAGACATACAAACATACAAACATACAAACATACACACAGAGATTACTGGAATTATAGATAGATTTTAATGGGGAAATTTAATTTGAGAAACGAGCAAATTGAGTTCCGAGCTCGGTCACAGAACGAATAAACTCGTAAGTCAAGGTTTCACTGTATATATATATATATATATATACATATACAGTGGGGACCTCTAAATCCGAATTTAATTCGTTCCAGCGGCAGTTCGGATTGGGAAAAGTTCGGAATTAGAAACTATTTTCCTCATAAGAAATAATGGAAAGTGAATTAATCCGTTCTGGGACCCCAAAACCCATTATCAAGACACTGTTAACTGCAAATACACATGATTCAAGGTAAAATAAGATGAGTAAATGCCCTAAAATATCAAATAATAATAATAATAAAAACAAGAAATAAATGTACTAACATGAAAATAACTGCATTTATCTTAGTGGAGAGTTCTCATGGTGCATGTGGAAGCTGAAGAGGAGGAAGGAGGGAGAGGGTTTTATTGCTTGGAAGGTGAGGCACCTTCCAAGCTAACATCAGATGACTGTGCTTCTGGTGTTTGCTCTCTTTGTCTCTTAACACCACTTGTAGAGGGCTGGGGCTCACTAGGCTTGCTTTCTTTAGAGAACCACCTCTCCAAAGTTGCCTGGTGTTGGCGACTTTTCTTAATTTTTCTGAAGTGGTCAATCACATTGTCACTGAACAAGTTAATGCTCCTGTTAACCACTGCTTTATTAGGGTGCCACTTTTCAACAATGGCCTGTGTTTTAGACAAATGGAAGCACAGTTCTTTAATTTCAGCACTGGAAATGTTACCACTAGCTCCCTCTTCCTCCTCTGAAGAAATTTCCACTGCCACATCTTCTTGCTGCATCTTGTGGAGGTGCTGAAGTTCTTCTGTGGTGAGTTCATTGTTGTGATCCTCCACTAACTCCTCCACATCCTCTTCACTCACCTCCAAGCCCATGGACTGACCCAATGCTACAATAGCAGGCACAATAGGTTCTTCAAAGCCTTCAAAATCTCTCCCTGCTACACAATCAGGCCAGAGTTTCTTCCAGGCAGAGTTCATTGTCCTCAGAGACACTTCCCTCCATGCATTGTCAATGATTCTTAGGCAATAGAGGATATTATAATGATCCTTCCAAAAGTCTCTGAGGGTCAGTTCAGTCTCGTTTGTCACCTCAAAGCATCTCTGGAACATAGCCTTGGTGTACAACTTCTTGAAATTTGAGATGACTTGCTGGTCCATGGGCTGGATGAGAGGAGTGGTATTGGGGGGCAAGAACTTCACCTTGATGAAGCTGTATTCTTCCTCCAAATCTTCTTCCAAGCCTGGAGGATGAGCAGGAGCATTGTCCATCACAAGAAGAGCCTTCAGGGGTAGATTCTTCTCCTCAAGATAAGCCTTCACAGAAGGGGCAAACTCCTCATGAATCCACTCAGTGAAGAACTGCCTGGTAGCCCATGCTTTCACGTTTGCCCTCCACATAACATTAAGCTTGCTCTTAATCACATTGTTCTTTTTGAACACACGTGGATTCTCTGAGTGGGTGGTACACAAGCAAAGGCTTTATCTTGCAGTCTCCACTAGCATTAGCACACAACAAGAGAGTAAGCCTATCTTTCATTGGCTTATGGCCTGGTACAGACTTCTCTTCCTACGTTATGTAGGTCCTCCTTGACATCTTTTTCCAGAAGAGGCCTGTCTCATCACAATTGAGCACCTGTTATGCCACATACCCCTCAGTGTTCACAAACGCACTAAATTTATTCACAAAGTCTGCTGCTCCATCCTTATTTGAACTAGCAGCCTCTCCATGCATAACAACACTGTGGATCCCACTTCTTCTCTTAAACTTTTCAAACCACCCCCTACTAGCCTTAAACTCATCACCATCAGCACTACTTCCAGGCTAGTCTTTTATAAGGTCACCGTGCAGGAGCTTCGCTTTCTCACAGATAATGCCCTCAGAGATGGCAGCACCAACCAACTGTTTCTCATTTATCCAAACTAAGAGGAGTTTTTCCATCTCCTCCATAAACTTCGATCTCCTAGGGGTCAGAGTCGTAACACCTTTTGCCACATCAGCTGCTTTAATCACTTCCTTATTTTTCAAAATCGTACACACGGTCGATTTCGGCATCTCGAACATAGCAGCGAGATCCATCACATGCATACCGCCCTCATGCTTAGCGATAAGTTGTTTCTTCACCTCAGTTGTCGCTCTCACCGCCTTCCTCTTATTATTATTGCCTTCACTGCTCTTATTAGGTGCCGAGGTGAATGGGTAAGGGTTATCTTCAAAGAAAAAATAGCACAAATCAAGGTGAAAACACGAGGTAAACTAGCGACGAACACACGAGAGATGCTGCCAGAACGAGTACAACCGACGAACTGAAGGAACAAAGTGACTTTCGGTTGTGCATGCGGGAGCAGGCGTGGGTGATGCTGCGCGAAGATGTGCGGGAAATATGAACGACGCTCACGGCGGGAAATATGAACGACGCTAACGCTATGTTGGCGGTTCGGTTATAGAAATACATTCGGAATTAGGGACAAAATTTTCTCGAATTTACGGTTCGGAATTAGAGTAGTTCGAGATGAGGGGTGTTCGGAATTAGGGGCACTACTGTGTGTGTGTGTGTGTGTGTGTGTGTATGTGTATGTGTATGTGTATATATATATATATATATATATATATATATATATATATATATATATATATATATATATGTATGTATGTATGTATGTATGTATGTATGTATATATATATATATATATATATATATATATATATATATATATATATATATATATAATATATATATATATATTATATATATATATATATATATATATATATATATATATGTATGTATGTATGTATGTATGTATGTATGTATATATATATATATATATATATATATATATATATATATATATATGTAATTATGTATCTATATATATATATATATAGTCACGTGAAAAGGTAAGTACACCCCATGTAAAGTTTTGACTCTTTCAACATATTTCAACATACAGCTATTTGATCTTTATTTCAATAATATTGAGAGATAAAGGTGATTATAATATAACAAATATCATGAAACATTTACATTTTGTAGTCCATTGTATGATTTAAATAAACATAAATGCAAATTTCGCATGTGGAAAAAGGAAGTACACCCCCACATTTATCACGACTTCAAATACCTAAAATTAGAATCAGGTGCACCAGCTCAGGTGCAAATGGGTAGAACATCGTCAGAGAGGATCTTGGAGAAACCGGTCTTATTTAAACCTCAGACATTCCGTTTGGTTTGCTCTTTGTTGTTGAAGTGTGCGGCGTCACCATGCCTAGATCAAAAGAGCTCTCTGAGGCCTTTAGAAAGAAGGTTAAAGATGCCTACAAGCCTGGGAAGGGATTTAAAAAGATCTCCAAACAATTTGAAATCAATCATTCGACTGTGCGGAAGATCATCTACAAGTGGAGAAGATTCCAAACAACTGCCAACTTGATCAGGCCAGGCCGCTCCAGCAAGTTCAGCCCGAGAGCAGACCCCAAGATGCTGAAAGAAGTCTCTAAGAACCCCAGAATGTCATCACGGGACCTACAGGTAGCTCTTGCCACTGTTGATATCAAAGTGCATTAGTACCATTAGAAAGAGTCTGCACAAATTTTATCTACATGGGAGGTGTGCAAGGAGGAAACCTTTGCTGTCCAGAAAGAACATCAGAGCAAGACTAAAGTTTGCCAATGAACACCTAGGCAAAGACCAGCACTTCTGGAACAACGTGCACTGGACAGATGAGTCAAAGGTAGAGCTATTTGGCCACAGTACCAGAAGACATGTTTGGCAAAAACCAAAGACAGCATTTGACCACAAGAACCTGATACCAACTGTAAAGCATGGTGGTGGAAATATTATGGTTTGGGGCAGCTTTGCTGCATCAGGGCCTGGGCAGCTCACCATCATAGAATCCACTATTAATTCTTCAATGTACCAAAGGATGCTTGAGGATAATGTGAGCCATTTGTCAGAAAGTTGAAGCTCAACCGAAGGTGGACCTTGCAACATGACAATGACCCTAAACATACCAGTAAATCCACCAAGGAATGGCTGAAAAGGAAGAAATGGAGGGTTCTGGAATGGCCAAGTCAAAGCCCGGATCGAAATCCCATCGAGATATTGTGGGGGGATTTGAAACGAGCTGTGCATGCAAGAAACCCCTCAAACATCGCACAGCTGAAAGAATTCTGCATGGAGGAGTGGGCAAAAACTTCTCCCAGTCGATGTCAGAGACTGGTAGACAGTTATAAGAAACGCCTACTTGAGGTTGTTTCTGCCAAAGGGGGCAATACCACCTATTAGAGCCAAGGGTGTACTTACTTTTTCCACATGCGAGACTTGCATTTATGTTTATTTAAATTATACAATGGACTACAAAATGTAAATGTTTCATGATATTTGTTATTTTATATCACCTTTATCTATCAATATTGTTGAAATGAAGATCAAATAGCTGTATGTTGAAATATGTTGAAAAAGTCAAAACTTTACATGGGGTGTGCTTACTTTTTCAAGTGACTGTATACAGACAAATATAGTTGAATTGTACTCTTTCCACCAAGGCGACAAAGTTCACCACTATATCATGCCATCCACTTCCCCACCCAAAATATTATCGAGACACATGAACCACAAACTGAAACAACACGATTGTCAGCTGACTGTTTCCTCCCCTTCTCCTCTTGCTTTTACTTCTTCCTTGCGTCTCCATCCAACTGTGGCCTCACTGCCCTGCTATCAATTTGTAGCCTTTTTTTCTCTTTGTCACCTCACTTTTCCATGAACCAAGATCATACATAAACATGTAAAATCAATCAACAAGAGGAAAAAGACGAAAAATGTCATAGCCCCCGTGGTTTTACTCTTTTTGCCATATGGAGTTAAAGGTCCGTCAGTCATCATCGGGTAGCTTTATTTAGTCCTTTCAGTTATTTATATTTGTTATTATATTATATGATATTATTACAATTTTGTGTTATATTATATTACTTTATTTAGTCCTTTAGTCCTCATCCACTTAGTCCAATTCCAGTCTACCAGTCCGTGAGCCATCTTTGGTTGGATTACAAAACAAAATCTTCTGCATATGTTTTCTCTCATGCATCATCATTTTGTCAAGTTTGAACAAAATCGGTCCATGCATGTCGAGAAATGTTTGGGTACACAGTTGAGGAACAAAATGGCCGCCACTCAGCCATCTTGGATCAAATCTTGAAAGCAAAGGATGTGCATATGTTAGCCATCATTCATCATCTGTTTGCCAAGTTTGAACAACATCAGTAAATGCGTGTCCGAGAAATGGCCGAGGAAATTTTCAACATAATGTTTTTAAACCTAAAATGGCCACCAGGCGGCCATCTTTGATTGCAACGCAAAACAAATGATGTGCCTATGAACACCATCATGTGTTGCCTTTCGGCCAAGTATGAACAAAATCGGTCCATACATCTGAGATATGGTTGCGGACGGACGAACAAAGTCCAACGGGGGCTATAATAACAGTTGTCAAATCAAACTTCAATCAGAATTGATGATTGTACAAATTAAGGATGATGGGATACAACAAGGTATATTATTGTTGGTTAAACTGTTTTATGAAGTAATGAAAGGGATAATTGATGTTTGAGAAATTGATCGACCATCGTGGTTATTTTTTAAAGCAATTAAATCATAACATGGTGTTTTTTTTCTTGTCACCAGAGTTCATCATCAAACTGTCCGAATCAAAATGTGTGGACATCGACAGAAACCTTCATTTCGATGGTTCTCGAGGAAAGAAGCTTCAGCATCATTTGGTTCGGGTCGATCCAGGTGGACATCAATGTCGTGCTCAGTTTTCACTTCCATTTTCATGAATAAATCTGGAAAAGTAACTCTTATCAAATGCAGCAGACAAGCTTTGTCACATGTATAGCTGGTTCCACACTTTTAAAATAAATAAGTAAATATTGCATTAAAATCATTTTTTTAAAATCATTAAAATCTCTATCAATACAGTAAAATCTGCTTTGAAGATAAAATATAACATTTCCCTCGGGAATGGCATCATGTGAAAACATTACGATATCAAATAATTATGTTCTGTACAAACTGCCTCGATGTTATGAGATGCTTTCTCGCTGACGACATCTTCAGTGGGAATTTCACCACCACCAAAAATCACAACCAGCAAAACAGAGAAGGTAGGAAAAATGCACAGCGGTGAAAGAGGTTTTCTCCAAAAAACTGCTTTTATTGTCAAATTCGAAACATGACATGTGACTGGTTGATTTATTTATTTTTGTCTCGGAAGAGTGGCAGATTAACATAATGTTAAGTTTATGGGGGTACGCAATGGAATACCTTAGCCCAGGTAGATTGCATAGATTACCATGCTCCGAATGTCGAGTAAGCCACCTTCATGCAACTAAGTCAGCACACATGTCCGGTAAGGTTGTATATTTGTCTCCATGCGAGGGGTGGAGCTATGCTAATTAGTTAGGGCATAAAGAATAATTCCCTGTATGAAAAATTGCCTCTGTGGTTTTCCATTTGTTCCTTATGACATATGCAACACCAGCCATGCAATCCGCACCTATACTAAATACACAAAATAAAGCTACCGGATGAGGACATTTGAACACTACCACTGATGCCACCAGCCGAGTCATCACAAGGGCCGGCAGGAGAGGCGGTGAGGCCACGCCCTGAAGAATGATTGGTCGGGGAGATGGACAGATGCGATGGGACTCTTTGATTGGAGCATGCTTGGATGTCATCATATGATGTTCGAGCACCAGGGACAAAAAGGCTGAGGAGCGCCATTTTCTCTCTCTTGGTTCGTGGATGTGGTCACAAGCGGTCACAGTTCGTGCACTCTCCGCGCTGGGTCTCATAGCATGCAGTCGCATGTCTCGTGCTTGGTTCCTGGTGGTCATGGGAAGCGGTCACGCGTTGCTCTCTCTCTCTCTGCTGGTTCAGACATTCATCGCGAGCAGTCGCAATTTTGTCTCTCTTGGCGTTGGCATTCGCACGCTCGCTCTGTTCATGGCTGCGTGGAGGGAAGGACACATCCTTTCCTCTGATCACGGTGGTGCTGGCTTTGTGATGGCTGTGTGCCATGCCATGTGTGCCGGAGAGACCTCGGTGCTTTGTGGAGCGTGGAACAACAAAGGAGCGAGGGCCTGAGCACTTCACTTTGGTGGCTGGCAGGGGAATAGATCTGGCGCCAATGCGTGTTTTTCCACGCACTGACTCGGGGACCCGTTTGAGGGCCGCTCAAAGCCGAGTACACACAAACACTACACACATTTATTACTTTCATTTATTTTCCCCTTGTGTTGTATACGAGTCGGTCTGGAGGGTCCCTTGGTTAAAAATTTAGTTTTCCCGGGTGCCGCACAAACAGCTGCACGGCTGCACCGATTGGACTCGGTGACCTCGGACAAAGACCTTTTATAAAGACATGGGTTGAATCCCTGCTTGAGGGAATGCCAACCCCCTCCCCGCCGTCTATCCAACTCACAATCCCACGAGATATGCGGAAAGCATGACCCAAAACCAATTATCTTCTTTTTGATTCGTATATAAACATCATTAAAAATAAATAATGACCTCGGCCAAAGTTCAATATTTAATCTGTACATGAAAAAAATTCCACATAGCTATTTGGGCAGTGCACAAGCTAACAGATCGCTGTCTCCATCGATCTTGCCAAGGCCGGAACACTTATCGGCTCAAAATCCTTTTAACTGTTGACTTGGTAGTTTTTCCAATGAAAGAAACATCAACAATGTTGTTAAAAGTTTCTTTTATGATTTGTGATTGGAGAAATGTTGTTTGGAATGAAAAAAAATATATCGAGTTCAAGTGAATGACGACATGCCGTGATGGTTTCTACTTTCTGAATGTGAACTTCGCGGATCGCCATATGCAGATTCGCCACGGACCCATGGTCGATGTTTCTACACGTGAACGTACACGTTTGTTTGCGAACAAGTACGTTTTTCATGGAAGTCCTTCACGAACTTGCTGTCCATGTCTGACGTGCGACTGAAGGTGCTACAGGAATGTGGAATTTATTGGTTTCATGCTTTAACATTCGCCATATCTGCATTGCCTTTTTGCATCTGGCCTCCCAACCGTGCGCATCACTGGTATCTCACCAGTATTGACAAATGCAGAGAATGGAATGAATAGGCCAAAGCCATGACGTGTGAACCTTTGATAAGGGGAGTGGAAAGGATCAAGAGTCAGAAAGTGGAGAAAAGCTCAGTTGTGGTTTGGAAAAATAGGGGCAATACCCATGGGCGCTCACCTCATGGAATAAAGCAGTATACTGCACTGACTAAAGGTATTTTAAACCAATTTCAATGGTTGTTAGAGGACAGCGCAGCATGTAGAATCATACTAACACTCATAAGACTTTAAACAATCAAACAAAAAATACCTATTTTGGGGGCAACCCTTCCCCCTCCCAACCCCGTATACCTCCTCAGACTCCAAGTTTTTCTAATGCCTTGAACTAACATTGGTATATCATGTGTGATTACGGTTGTGGTGAAATTGTGTGTGTAGTTTCAGAGTGAAGACTAAACACATCCTTTGGGGGAGGGAATCAACCCCCTCTCCCCATCCTCCACCACCCCGCAAACCCCTTTAGGGCCCCATTTTTTAAATGCTGCGAACAAACTTTGGTACAACACGGGTGATTAATTTTGTGGTCAAGTTTATTCAGAATTGCGTGTGTAGTTTCTGAGAAGAAAGCAAATACCTATTTTGGAGGTCAAACCTGGATCCAGTTTGACCCCGGTAGACCCTGAAACCCCAACGCTTCATAATGCCATGAACAAACTTTAGTCACAATGTACCAAATATCATTTGTGCCTCGTTTGGTCACAATTCCGTCAGCGGTTTCGGAGAAGAAGTTGCACGTGTTTACGGACTGACAACGCGCCATCGCATAACATCCCCGGAACTACATTCCAGGTGAGCTAATCGTGTCTTGATTAATGGTATTGAAGGACTGGACAGGCAAGATACCTTAGAGCTGTGCACACACGTCTTTGAGCTGCATTGTCTGAGTTCAAATCTCGACACACATATAAACTGCCATCATGGTTTAGCGCATGCATTGAATTAATCAACGTGTGCACCATCTCACAGATGAATGTTAACAATGCAGCAAACCATGGTCCAAGTGTTGCACACTAAATGAACATTGAATGGCCTCCACAGAGTTCCTCCACAGACAGCGTTCCATCTAAGCTATCGCTGACGATTTGCCAATAAGTGATGAACAGTGGCGGATGCGAACCTGCAGAGTTGGGTTTTCATACTTGTGCTACTTGGAAATGCCTGCCGCTGTGCAATAATTCAGGTAGAGCTTGAAACAGCAAAGGCCTTATGTTGCATAGCTTTTCTTGGTTGCTTTATTTAGACTTCTTTCATGAGAAGGGCCTCGCATTGACTATCTAGTGATAGTCACAACTGGGGATGATTGATGAGGTGGGAGCCGATTCGTTGTTTCCTCCAGTGACAGGGTGAAAAATATGAATTGGCTTTTAAAACGTGAATGGTGATGGACGCGGACGGACTCCCAAACGGGCGACAAGACTGTTGGAGAATAATTATCTCCAAGATGCCGAGCAGAGACGAATGCGAATAATGCATGAATAATCCACCACAATGCTATTGTGTTACTAATTTCACCACACGGCCGTTTCAATGCACACAGTTGGCCTCACGAGGGGATTGTCTCACATTGGAGGACAGAACCACGGCTGAAAATACACTAACTCATGCAGTTGACCTGACAAGGGGAATTTTCTTGTGCTGGAGGATAGAACCACAGCTCAAAATACACAGCAACTCGATCATATACACAGCAACTCCTTCATATACACAGCAACCCCTATGGGCTGGCACCCCTGCGTCACACCTTGCTCAGCTGGATGCTGGGGAACCAAGGCCTCGAGATAGTCGGAATCTTCCGCGATGAGGCCGAGTCTATGGGTTTATCACATTCATTGCACATACAGGTTAGTGGTGTCTCTTTCTTATCCTGCCTCCTTTCTGGTCTGCTCTTTCCATGCATTCCTTCACCCACTCCCTCCTCCACCCCTCCCACTGCCCCAAGGTTTCTGCAGTTCTGCAGGGAACACGTCCACCAGCCTCCCCCTTCTGGTGTAACTCCCAAAATACAGGAAAACTGTTCAAGACAGTTCAAACTGTTCAAGCTTCAAGACAGCTGTTAATCACAATCACAGATCATCCTCCATCCAACCATGATCATTTCAACCCCAAATGTCCCCATTCCAAAGCATTCCCTTTTTCCATGTCATTGTGATTTTCCCCCCATCTCACCTCTCCTCTTTTCACCTCTTCCTCTTTCACATCTTTACTCTTCCTTTTTCACCTCACTCTCTGTCACACCTCACCTCTTTTCGTTTGTTCATTGATTGGTTTCATCATCCACACTTCGCCTTCCTTTTCTTCCTGTGTTTCCTTCAACTTCTGTGCAGCTTGTTCACCCCCCAAGCGTCCATGTCCCCTCCCCTTCATCTCACTCATACTCTTCTGTTGTTGTTTCCTCTTTACATTTTGTTTCCCTTCTATTCTGCTCTGGGTCTTTCAGGAGCGTCGATAAAGTATGCAAACAAGACCAAAAGTCTAACAGCAGTGTAGCGGGGCTTGTAAAATATTATAAACCACAAACACATATGATTAGCTTTTTAAACAGTCGCTAATGGTGTTTACAACATTAAACAAAGAAATTTGGAGGAATCCCGAAATCTGTGGGGTAAGTTTTACTTACAGAACTGAGGGAAGATCGAATGTAGTCAATATAGCCCACATGGGTTGGGGGTGTGCTCATTTACCAAGCAGCTAACTAGCGCTTGCCAAGCCAGCCATTCCTTAACGGTTTTGAATGGAGTGCTTGCTCGAAAGCTTAAACCACTTGGCGATCTCTCCACAAGAAACTTGGTAAATGAACACACACCCAATGTTTTTGAGACCCGACAATAGATCAACTGTAATCTATATACCCCAAAGATGAATGGCCCTTCCTGCAGCTCCTGTAGTGAGCATGTGTAGGCCTACGGGAAAATTAAAATGTTGGACGGCGGACTCAGCCGTCGTAATGACGTCATAGACGTAATGACGTAACGGACACAAAACTGCCGCTACTTTATTAAATAAATTTTAGAAGATGATATATTTTAGCTTCCAGTAAGTTTACAGTCACTACGAAGGGATTAGTGCTACGACTCGATTTACTATAATATTTACGTTACGTTATCATTATTGCGAAAATGTTTTTCCTATCAAAAAACCAGGTGAATTCCTTATTTCCTCGGTTATTAATGTGAGTGCCGAACAAAGCTCATCACTGATCATGAACCATACACTGCTTCAATCCATTAACTTTCCATTCACGACATTGGGATTAAAATGTTATGGTTATATCTACGATATTATTGTTATTATTATGAAAACGATAATACTGAAACGATACACTACTGTACAAACAAACCTCGGCTTAATTTGTCCGAAGCGGTCTGAAAGTGAAGCATAACGCATCATACGCATCATACGAATTATATTGTTGGAAGAGACGTAACGCCGATGCTTTCAATATTTGATGATCATTTTAACAATCGGTTTGTTTGTGTTTCGCACTGAATGAAAAACGTTACAATCGAGCATGGCAATTGTGATCAAGTGAAGTAATAAAAGTGACAGGTTCGCCGATATGTTCGGCTTGAACGAAATTGGAATCAAAATGGTGGAGTGTGGAGAGTCAGCCGCTGCACTGCCGTAATGACGCAAGACATAATAACATCACCCTGTCATGTGACCAGATCCTCAGCTCTGATTGAAAACGTTTGAGGGGACATGCATACATACATACATACATATGGCCGGACGGACAAACACTGCTCTAGACTGCTTTGCCTCATGGCAAAGCTACTGTTAAGTGCTCCTCCCCGACCCCCTGGTCACGATGTACCTCCGAGCCCCGAGAGGAGTCACGGCAGAAAAATGTGTTATTCTGTTTGTCAAAGATCAATGGAGAAGCCACCCCAATTGTTACTGACAAACAAATATTGTATTAAGATCACACAAGAATAACAGTACAACAATAATAGTATTCAAAAGTACAATCAATATGTCCTATGATGGTACAGTCAGTTTTGGTAATATGGAACTCACTGTGCTCCAAGTGAGTGAAACACAAACATCCCCAATGTCTCTTATTCCCGGCTTCAAGCCCAAAGTTGTTTCGCTCCAGCAATCGACAGAACAAGGTCCGATCGAGACCAGAATCCCGTTCGGATGGATAATACAGTCACAATGCCTGCTTCTGCTGTCTCAACAATGGATGGAGGTCCTCAATGCCAAACAGGAAATTAGAGCCGTCTCCCTCGACATATCACGTGCCTTCAATATGGTCTGGCACCCCGCTCTGCTCACCAAACTCTCCTCCTTTGGTATCCATGGAAATCTCCACGCATGGCTGGCGGACTTCCTCTCTAGTCGTAGTCAACGTGTGGCCCTGAATGGGTTTCTCTCATCTCCTCTTCCTGTTCAGGCTGGAGTTCCCCAAGGCAGTGTTCTGGGCCCTGTGCTTTTTCTGGTCTTCATCAATGATCTCTCTGTCTCTCTTGAAAATCCTCTCTATCTCTTTGCTGATGACTCCACTCTCTGCCGCTCCATTCCTCATCGCTCAGATCGGCAGTCTGCAGCCTCCTCACTCTCTGCAGACCTGGACAAAATCACAGACTGTGCAAACAAAAGGAACATGTCTTTCAATCCTGACAAATCTCACACTCTTACGATGTCTCTCCGAAAAGACCGACTGGACAACCCTCCCATCTACTTTCTGAATAATCCTCTCCAAGAAGTTCTGTCACTCAAGCTTTTGGGTCTCACTATCTGCCATGATCTTTCCTGGGAAAACCACATTTCCAAGCTGGCCTCCAAAGCCAGTCGCCGACTGGGCATCCTCCGTCGTGCGAAGTCCTTCCTGGGCACACCTGAGCTCCTCACCACATACAAGGCTTTCATCCACAGCTCAATGGAGTATTGCTCTCCCCTCTGGGCTGGTGCTCCTGCCTCACACCGAGCTCGTCTTCACGCTGTTGAAACCAAAGCGTTCAGAATCATTGGAATCTCCCACGATGACGCTATCTCCGAGGGCCTTTCACTTACTCACCGCAGGCCAGTTGGTGGTCTTTCCGTCTTCTACCGACTCCTCTCCGGCCTTGCTACCCCAGCTCTCTCTGGGCTCTGTCCCCCAAATATTCCTACAGGTCGCACAAGATCTGCCTGCAACCCTCTGATGGTTAAACTGCCAAAATCAAGACTCTCTGCTCACCTTCACTCCTTCATTCCTCTTTTCTCCCGCCTCTGGAACAAACTCCCTCACTCTCTTCAATCCCACTCCTCCCTCCAAGTCTTTAAAACGGCTGTTCACCACCATCTCTTATCTTCCCCAATCCAAAACCTTGATCTTTTCTACCCCCGCTAATTTCACCCCAAATCCACTTTTTTTAGGTGACTTTTGACTTCTTTCCTGGAAGTCCTTGGTGTCCTTGCGTTTTATACCTATCCTGCCTCCCCCCAGGCCCTCTCCCTCCCACACATCTCCCGATGTCCCTGCTCTCAAATGTTGTGTTTGTGTGCTTCCTCCCCTTCTCTCCCCATCTTGTCGACCACTCCTCTTTTTATATACTTTGTTTGCTTGTTTGATTTGTTTGTTTGATAAATGTTAGCTCTTTCACAAGCCTCGACGCTGTATACCAAAAAAAAACAAAAAATAAAACAGCCACAGCTGTACAAAGGCGCCCTCAAGGCGACTGGGATATCCAAAGGCGCCCTACAGGCGACTGAGAGATCACACCCTCGGGCATGGACGAATTAACCTTCAAAAAGCCAGGTCACACACACCCCAGATCGACATCTGGATGCGGTGAAAATGGTCGAGAAGAGACGAAACCGCGAGCGAAGCACAAGTCCTGCGCGAGTCAAAATGGCCGACGGCCCTGTTTCGTGGCGCAACAGCACGGCAATGATTCTCTCCTGAATCGATCGCAAAACCTGACACGCAGGATGATCGGTCACAACGATGACAACTCGGTCACAGGAATCCCTTTCCCGGAAACCCGAAAGTTCGCTCGTGAATCTTGCTCGCCAACGTTCGCTTCAGAACTCGGCGTGACTCGGCTTTCTTGTCCGACTCACTCGCTCCGCCCTTTTTCTCTTTCTTCTTCCGGTTCCCGATCCGGTTTCCTGTTTCTTTTAACATTAACTTTTTTACCTTTTCAAAACAGCTCATGGACAATAAACCTTTTGAAAACAATAATAGTACATGGAATCAGAAATATTTACAGTGGATGCAAACCACCCCAACGGAAGTGACGAATCCTTAACAGCTACGCATTAAAAAAAAAAGCCACGAACAAACACAGATATCATCAGAAGTGTCACACAACTCACCATTCGGCTGGTTGCTTTGCTCCTCCGGCAGACCAAAGGAGTTCACATCCTCTATTTTTATCTGCAGAATCTCCGGATATCCTTTTGGCTCCTCAAACTTCATTTGACACACGAGCACAGTCAGCTGTTCCGATTCCAGCTGCACATGACAGGAATCCTTCTCAGAGCCAACTTGAGCGTACATGGTGCGTGAACCTTCAGAGAGGCAAAAAACATCCCACTCTTCCTGATGTTTGTTCGACTCTGAATACCTTATTCCGACAAAGTGCCAATATGTGAAGTACCTCTGTAAGTGAGGCCTTATCTTCTGTTTAAATCAGTTACAGTACTTTAAACTTTCACCACACACTAACGCACACACTGTGTCCCCCTAAAAAACAAAATTGCATGTCTTAAGACAATACTGTCATTGTATTACATGTTGATGTGAATGTTGATTTGGCCACATATAAAACCTTCAAAAGTTTGGATATTTATGTAAAATCTGGGCCTGTTCAGCAATTTTAGGATGAAGACATTCAATGGTGAGAAGGCCATACCCACAAGCACAGGTGATGTGCATGAAGCAGTATTTGTGCTCAGATGTAATCCATGCCACAGATATGCTAACATGCAGACAGTTTCCCCACATCAATAACTTTCAGGTAATACATAAGAAACCACTTTTAAGAAAATGGGATTGAACAACAACATTTCTCTGGAAAATGTTGGTGGGAATTCAGTTCATCACATTGGCAAGCAGCACTCCGTCACCTGTATTAAAGATTTAAAGGAAAACCATTTGTATCATAAGATAATTTGAACAATGGAGGAAAGTGAAGTTTCTTTGGAAATTCAATGACTGTATTTGCACAGGAAAGAGCAAGAAGGATCGCCAAATTCCATAATTCAAAATGTGAGGGGGAAGAGGTTGCCAGACGGTACTTTCAGAGAGAGAGGTGGGGAGAGAAAGATTTGTCAGGGTTGAAGGACATATTTCAAGTGTTTGACCAGCTTGTGATATTTTTTTTCATCGAATTTATTAAACAGAATCTACCTTCGATTTATTAAAACACAAATCCATACCGGCTTTGTTAAATAAATTATCAAGTGGTTCTGCATCTCTTCCATAAGCAGTCTCCAACACCTTCTTTCCGGTGTGGAAAGGTCAACATTCCCCAATGCCTCCCATAATCACAAATGCAAGAACAATAAAGTTATGCAATAAACTTTGATGCAGGAGATCACTTGGCAGTTGACAGAGTATCCTCTGTTTATGGGAGCATCAGGCTGAACATAATCTTCACCTTGTCACGTTTATTGAGCATCTTAAAGGCCTCCATGTCTATGCATTCAGGTGCACCTCAATAGATTAGAGTTTAAATATTCAGTTTTCCTAAGACTTTCATCATAAATGAGGCCTTTCAGGGATGACGACAAATGTTGTTGTTCTCCTTTGTATATTTCCCAAGGAACCAATATTAACTTCTACGGACTCCACAGAGCGAGCATATCCCAAACAAGGTCGTACAAAGGCTTTGTGGAGTCAGACGAACATATCGTCATCGAGGCACATAAAGGTGCTTCTGACTCTTTCTTCAGACTTTTGTTTTGCTTCCTTCACTCCATCTCATCTTCCTTTCCTTTTCTTGCATTGCCAGTCTTCCATGTAATCCCCTTCAGACCTGGATGAGTCTCTTCCTCTCAGCATCTCAACCCATTAATGTATTGTCCTGTCAGCCCTGGCGGTTAAAACCACTGGGTGACAAATAGCCAAAACGGTCCGTAATTCCGAGGCACGTAGCCGAAACTGGCGGTTGGTCCATCGCGCGTGATGAGGAAACCAAGGTGCTTACCTGGACGGAGCCAAATGGGTTTATTCTCGAACCCAACACCGTGCAAACAAGACACAACAAATGAAAGTACCACGGTAATGATTTAATAAAAGTAAATGTAATGCGATGAAAATGAAAGGTGAGGTAAATCTAATATCGAATTTGAGACGTCTCCACTCAGTCACAGAACAGACAAGGGGAAAGATGAAGAAAATAAAGGTTTCTGTTCGACAGCCGGCACTCAGCATGCTCAACGAGATCGTTGAAGTCAGCAGTACAAGGTGGCCCAAAGCCGCTCACGTGGGAAGCGCACAAGATGGCATGAAGTTGCACTCCGCGGCACCACAAACGTGAGTTAATTCATGCGTCCTGTCATCTTTTGCTCGTGTCCCTCCAAACCACAACCCAGCTCCAAAATGTTCTCCTCACGATCGCATACGAGACAGCCCCGGCCGACAGAGACAAAAGCCAGACCAAGAGAGAGCACAAAAGACTGAGAAAGAGATCCTGAGACTTCTTCCTTGAGCATCAAACAGTCAGAGGCTACTGAGCAAGACCCAAGAGATGCGCTCTTCTTCCTCTGCTCTCTCTCCTCCAAAGTACACAAATGTCCACGACCTAACTGAATCAACAATGGCCAGATTCTTGTTCGGCAAGCACCAAAGCAAAGAGAGGGAGAGAACTTTATTCTTCCTGTTCGAACCTACTTGTTCCGACGTCACCCCGACCTATAATGAAACTCGGCACGTGGCCTCACGGCCCTGCTCTTTCTAGAGGCGGGGCTTAGTTGCCGATTACGATTCCTTGGAGGCGGGGTTTAATCTGCTCGGGAATGTTCGGGTTTCTGTCGGCAGTTATGTCGGTTGTTGGTGTTTAAACGAGGTTTTATGGCCAGCTTTGTTGTAGTTGTGACTAATAACATCGGAAAAGGTCACAGGGGGCAATCACACACTGGGAGAAACTAGCCTTAAACTCGACCTAGTTAACACAACACCACCCCCAGTGTGGTGACACGTAAATGATCTGAAGCTCTGAAGATCTGAAACGATCTGAAATCTGAAACGATCAGATCTGAAATCGATCTGAAACGATCTGAAGCAGCTTCCCTGCTTAAATACATCGAGTTGTTTCCTCATGCATCCACGGTCCATGCTGTGCCTATACAATCCTGTCTCCATTGTGCGGTATTTCATCACCGACCCACAACAAATGTAACGGTATGTTACAGGGAGCAGAAAATTCAAATACCATCAGACCTCGTTTGGCGGGTGGATGGAGGTTATGGTTTCACCAAAAATATTTTGACAATATTTTTGTATTTGAATATAAAATATTTATTTGAATAAAAATAAAATATTTTGAATATATTTTTGACAAATATTTTGTTTATCACTCTGGTTTGTGTGTGTTTTTGTGCTTGTCTGTCCGCTCACTTATACTTGCCCACAGTTCACAATTTTAAACTCATCTCCATGAATCTTCATCAAATGGTAGAGATGGTGGTCCAACAGAATCCTATTTATTTTGAGGTCAAAACGTCAACATAGGTCAAAGGTCAACCACTTTATCCAAATTTCTAAAATCCTAAATTTTCATCTGATTGACCTGAAATTTGAATAGGATTTGCATGTCAGCGAACTTAATTAAACCACCATCTATTTTTGAGGTCAACATCGGTCACAAGGTCAACATTGGCCAAAGGTAAACCACTTTTTTTCAAATTTAAAAACTCATCCATTTTTATCCGACTGACATGACATTTCAATAGGATTTACACATAAACTAACTGAATTCAACGACCAAACATTTTTCAGATCAGCATCGGCCAAAAGGTAAACCCAGGCCAAAGATCAACAACCTTTTTGAATCCCGAAAATTCTCAATTTTTGTACAATTGACTGGAAATTTGAACAGGATTTTCATATCAGCTGACTGAATTCAACCACCAACTTGTTTGAGGTCAACAAAGACCAAAGGTCAACAACCATTTCACATTTCTAAAATCCTCAATTTTCATCCGATTGACTTGAAATTTGAATGGGAATTTAATATCAGCGAACTGAATTCAACCACCAACTATTTTTGAGGTCATCGTAGGCCAAAAGACTAACATGGCCAAAGGTCAACAACCTTTTCAAATTTCTAAAATCCTCAATTTTCATCTGATGGACTTGAAATTTGAATTGCATTTTCTTATCAGCGAACTGAATTCAACCACCAATTATGTTTGAGGTCAACATAGACGAAAAGGTCAACATTGGCCAAGTTTCTATAGTTTTCAATTTTAATCCGATTAACTAAAAATTGGAAGATGATTTGCATATCAGGTCACTGAATTCAATCACCAATTCTTTTCGAGGTCAAAAGGATGCTCCACTGAGTGCAATTCAACATTGTTCTCTTTACCTCTGCCACCTAAGGTGGATGGAGGTTATGTTTTCACCCCTGTCTGTTTGTTTGTCTGTCGGTCTGTGTGTTTGCTTGTGAACAAGATACTGGATCTCAAAAAAGTTGTGGACAGATTTGGACGAAATTTCTTTTCTTTTTTCAAATTTAGGATTTGGACAACAATCGGACATGTGGTTGCTGAGAAAAACGAGGTTTAGCCACACGGACAACGCGAAAAATACTGCTTCTGGCCACCTTCAATGCGATGAATCGTTACTTCCATCCCTACATTTACCAGCAACGAATCAATACTTACTTCCATTCATTTACCAGCAATGAAACCATTCTTCCTTCCGTTCATTCACCAGCGATGAATCAATATTTCTTTCCCTCCATTTGCCAGCAACAAATCGATCCTTCCTGCTCTCCATTTACCAGCAATTAATTCATTCTTCCTTCCCCCCATTTACCAGGGATTCATTTGTGGTCTTCAACGCCAAACAGGAAATCAGAGCTGTCTGAACATATCTCATGCCTTTGATGCAGTCAGGCACCCCCACCCTGCTCACGAAACGCTCCTCTTATCGTATCCATGGAAATCTCCACGCATGGCCCGCAGACTTCTTTTTCTGTCATAGTCAACGTGTGGCTCTAAATTCTCTCATCTCCCCCTCCTGTTCAGGCTGCAATTCCTCAAGGCAGTGTTCTGGACACCGTGCTTTTTCTGGTCTTCATCAATGATCTCTCCGACTCTCTGGAAAATCCTCTCCATCTCTTTGCTGATGACTCCACACTCTGCCGCTCCATGTCTCAACCCGCAGATCAGCAGGCAGCAGCCTCTTCACTCTCTGCAGACTTGGATAAAATCACAAACTGGTCAAATAAGTGAAACATGTCTTTGAATCCTGAAAAATTTCACACTCTCACTATGTCTCTCAGAAAAGACCATCTGGAAAACCCTCCCATCAACTTTCTCAAATAAGTTCTGTCACTCATGCTTTTGAGTCTCACTTTCTGCCATGATCTTTCCTGGGAAAACCACATTTCCAAGCTGGCCTCCAAAGCCAGTCGATGACTGGACATCTTCCGTCATGCCTTTCTTGGCAGTTCTGAGCTCCTCACCACATACAAAGCTTGCATCTGCAGCTTGATGGAATACTGTTCTTCCCTCTGGGCTGGTGCTCCTGCCTCACACCTAGCTCGGCTTCACGCGGTTGAATCCAATGCTTTCAGAATCACTGGTATCTCCCACAATGAACCTGACTGAGGGCCTTCCACTCTCTCAATGCAGGCAGGTTGGGGTCTTTCTGTCTTCTAAAGACTCCTCTCCGGCCAAGCACCCCCTGCTCTGTCTGTGCTTTGTCCACCAATTATTCCTTCAGGACACATAAGATCTGCCAGCAACCCTCTTCTGGTGAAAATGCCAAAATCAAGACTCTCTGCTCACCTTCACTCTTTCATTCCCCTTTTTCCCACCTCTGGAACAAACTCCCACACTCTCTTCAATCCCACTCTTCCCTCCTGGTATTCAAACAGCTGTTCACCACCATCTCTTATCGAAAACCATCATCTTTTCTTCCCCTGTTAAACACCCCAAATCGACCTTCTTCAAATCCCGTTTTTCTTCCCTGAAACTTACACTAGTGTCCATTTGTTTCATAACCTTTCCCTGCCCCTGCGTGGAAATCCATCCAGTTCTTTCAGGTTTAATTCGAGTCCATGAATGTGTTAACTTTAAAATTAAACACAATCAGTAATGGTGGTTTCTCCCTCATCAACACGTTCACCTCAATTCCATGGACCCAGCACGGATCTCAATGAGGGTCTGACGGACCAAGTGTTCAAATTCAACCTCAAAAAAGGAGGATCTCTCGGAACAGATCTCAAAACGGAAACAAGCCAAATGGATAAAGATGGAATATGATCAGTTTGATGCCTGAGTTAACAGATCCGACATTATATTCTTCTTCTTCCGTCGCAATCTGTTGTGTCGTAAAGTATTCCAAGAATGAAGAATTCAGTAAGGTCCAACTCAGTGGTTCTCAAACGTTTTTGTACTACTGCCCCCTTCTGCCCTCTTGGACCGGCCCAATGCCCCCCTTGTCCTATCGTTCGTGGTCAGACACCCCAGAATTTATGTCGATAGGAAGCAAAAATAACAGAAGCCAAATATTTTCTGAATAATATTTTACTTTCTTTTACTTTACTTTTTATTTTATTTTGCACGACCTACAATGTTTCAGCAGAACAGGTCCAGGTGAGGCAAACTGGGAATCTGTTATCACAGGCCCAAATACCGTTAGTGTGAAGGGTGGGCCTGGTGACTCTGTGAGATTACGAACGTCTGCCTCCATATCAGTGAGGCAGAGATGCAGATCGCCCCTCTTGGTAATGTCAAGGCGGTTTCGATACTGGGTCAGCAGCACCATCACGGCGCTGAACCCTCTTTCAACGAGGTATGATGTGGGGAACACCATCAGCAGCAGTTCTGCCTCTGTCCTGTGGGCTCCAGCAGCAGTTCTGCATGGCGATGAGCAATGACAGCTTATACGACGCTTCCAGTCCTTTATCCACGAGCTTTTGGCTGGCTTTGAACATCGTCGTTGCCGTGGATCGCTTCTCAAATTTCTCTTTCAGCGATTGGAAATAGCTGACCTCTGTGCGAGCCTTATCACTGTGCCTTTTACTCAGGTGCTCGCTCAGTCGAGATGGATTCATTGCTTCATTGGACAGCGTGATACCCCACCAGAAACACATCGGTAACTGTTTGTTAGTCGGAGATGGAATGAATCCATACTTGATGTATTCAATGGAATGCTGACGACACTTTTTCTTTGAGGCCGACATCTTGAAGCCGACCGGACGTGAAGCTTTTTTGAATACCGAAATCAACATGCCAAAATGTCGAAAGACTAACACCAGCACGAACACTGACTGTTCATACCTTGCCCAATGTCTGTGCTGGCAAGGCCAGGCTATAATGTTGAACCAGGCACGTTGAATAGTCCAGCACGAATAGTGTATTATATCCCGCATAAAAAGATTCTTGCAAGCCGATTGGTTGAAATGACACCACGTGACAAAAATTAGTGTTGTACCATTGGCCGCATTGGCGGCCAATAGTATTTCGCTGGTGTCGTACACTATTGTAGCGGCTACCGCTGGGTATACACAATCGCCTTGCACGTACCGAGGACGCGGAGCGATCACCATGCCGGGCTCGCCCAGGATGCCCGGGCATGCCCGCTCTCGACTTGCCAGGCCTCGTCCGGGACGCCCGGGCATGCCCACTCTCGCCTTTCCCGGGCAAACGCTCCAGGATAATGTGTATATATTTTGCTGCCTGATAGACGGGCTTTTCAGAGTACCCGAGTTGATTTGACACAATAAAGAAACTCGGACGAATTCCAGCTTTTTGTCGCGTCCATTCTTTCGATTTACGTTGGAGCACAGCTCCTACATTGGTGACTCGACATGGACACGGCAGTTACCCTCAAACTGCCTACCTTCTGGGAGGCTCACACGGCGGTTTGGTTCGCCCAGGCGGACTCCCTGTTCGCCCTGCGAGGCATCACGGCCGACGACACCCGCTTCCACCATGTGGTAGCAGCGCTCGGCTCCGCCACCGCGGCCCGCGCCCTGAGCCTCCTCGAGAGCCCCCCAGCCACTGACAAATACGTCGCGATTAAAAAGCTCCTCCTCGACGCTTTCGCCCTCTCATCGGCGGAATGCGCACGGCGCCTGCTCGACCTGCCCGAGCTCGGCGACACGCGCCCGTCCGAGCGAATGGACTACATGCTTTCGTTGCTCGGCGAGCACTCTCCGGCATTCCTGTTCGGGGAGCTTTTCCTCCGTCAGCTGCCCAGCCAGGTGGTACGCCTCGCCCTGGCGAGCACGACGATCACGGATCCCCGTGCCCTCGCCAGGGAAGCCGACAAGATCTCCGCGGTAGGCCAACGCATTGGAGCAGCGACCTGGAGCCCACCGCCGTCCGAAGCAACGCCCATGGCGCCCGAGCACCCGGCACGGTCGAAGACCGAACTGCCGACGCAATTGGCGGCTGCTACGCCATGCCGACAACCTCCAGCACGACGAACGGGGTCTCCACCTGACCAGGCGTGGTGTTATTATCATGCCAGGTTCGGACAGAAGGCCCAGACATGCCAACCACAGTGCACCTTCGGCAAGCCGGGAAACGGCCGGGCCGGCGTTCATTACCAGCCATGAGCGCCGGCCACACGGGCATCTTACTTTTCATCAGGGACAAAGAGTCCGGTCAGCGCTTCCTGTGTGACACCGGCGCCCAACTGAGCGTCATACCCGCCTCCGATCAGGACAGGCAGTCCGCATTTTGCGGCCCCTCCTTGGTTGCGGCCAATGGATCGGCCATCCGCACCTTCGGCCCACGCAACGTCACCCTCTGCTTCGGTGGCCAACGCTTTAATTGGACTTTTGTAACCGCAAGCGTGCCCATGGCTCTGCTAGGCGCCGACTTCCTCTGTGCACACGGACTGCTGGTGGACGTCCAACGGCGTCGCCTCATCAACGCCGAGACCTTCAGCTCCCTGGCATGCACATTGAGCAGCTCTGCTCCGAACGAGCTGGCATGCGCCCTCCCGGTGGCGAACGAGTTTGCTCGCCTGCTCACGGAGTTCCCGGCCCTCACATGGCCGACATTTTCGGCCATCGCAGTACGACATGGGATCGAGCACCACATACCAACCACGGGCCCGCCGGTCTACGCCAGAGCCTGCCGCCTCGACCCAGCCAAGCTCGTGGTGGCCAAAGCCGAGTTCGACGCTTTGGAACACCTCGGCATTGTGCGGCGCTCCGATAGCGTGTGGGCTTCGCCACTACACATCGTCCCAAAACCAGGGGGCGGCTGGCGCCATGTGGCGACTACCGCCGCCTTAACGATGCTACCACCCCCGACAGGTATCCGATCCCGCACATCCAAGACTTCTCCGCCCGTTTGGCAGGACGGGTCATTTTTTCAAAGATCGATTTAATACGGGGATACCACCAGGTACCTGTCAGGGCGGCCGACGTCCCGAAAACAGCCGTCATCACGCCGTTCGGCTTATTCAAATTCCTGCGAATGCCGTTTGGCCTCAAGAACGCGGCTCAGGCGTTCCAGCTTTGATGGACGGCGTGCTGCGCGACCTGCCTTTCCTCTTCGTTTACCTGGACGACATCCTCGTCGACAGCACGTCCTGGGCCGAGCACCTCCTCCACCTCCGAACACTGTTCGGGCGCCTCAGTGAGCACGGCCTCATCGTCAACCCGGCCAAATGCCACTTTGGCACGACGGCCGTTGATTTTTTGGGCCACCACATCACCAAGAACGGGGCCGTGCCGCTGCCAACCAAGGTCGAGGCCATCACCACGTTTCCGCATCCCCGCTCCATAAAGGCCCTGCAGGAATTCCTGGGAATGGTGAATTTCTATCACCGCTTCGTGCCCCGCGCTGCTCAACTCATGCGGCCCCTCTAGGAAGCCCTCCGGGGCAAGCTGGCCAAGCACGACATCGTCTGGTCCGCAGCAATGGACGCGGCCTTTAAAAGCTCAAAGCGGGCCCTCGCCGACGCAACACTGCTCGCTCACCCGGTGCTCAACGCTCCCATCGCCCTCACCATGGATGCCTCCGACTACGCGGTGGGCGCCGTACATGAGCAATGGGTGAATGGGGTTTGGCAGCCACTCGCTTTTTTCAGCCGGCAACTCCGGCCGAAAGAGCTCAAATATAGCACGTTTGACCGTGAGCTCCTCGGTCTACACCTGGCCGTTCGCCATTTCCACCACCTCCTGGAGGGCCGACCCTTCACGGCGTTCGTCGACCACAAGCCATTGGTTTACGCAATGGCCAAGGTCACGGAGCCGTAGTCGGCCCGCCAACAGCACCACCTCTCCACCGTGTCGGAGTTTACCACGGACATCCGGCACGTCGCCGGCAAAGACAACGCCGTGGCCGACTGTCTTTCTTGGGCCAGCGTGAACGGGGTCCACCTCGGTGTGGACTTAGCGCTTATGGCGGCGGACCAAACCACCGACACCACGGTGCAAGCCCTCCGGGCGGCGGACACGGGCCTCCGCCTGGCCAACATCCCCTTCGCGGACACTGTCCTGCTCTGCGACGTCTCCCAAGTCCAGCCTCGTCCCATCGTGCCCGTTACCTGGCAACGCCGCGTCTTTGCCTCCCTCCACGGACTTTCCCACCCGGGCCGGAAAGCTTCCCAGAAGCTGGTGTCAGCGCGATTCGTCTGGCACGGCCTTTGACGGGACGTCCGCGATTGGACCAGCACCTGCACAGCCTGCCAACAGGCCAAGGTCCACCGACACACCCAGGCCCCGCTGGCACCTTTCACCGTGCCCGAACGACGTTTCGACCACGTCAACGTGGACCTGGTGGGCCCCCTCCCCCCATCACGGGGTTTCACACACCTGCTCACCATGGTGGACAAGACCCCCAGGTGGCCGGAGGCCGTTCCCCTCGTCTCCACCACCACCGCCGACGTGGCACAGGCTTTCATCGCCACCTGGGTCGCCCGCTTCGGCGCACCGGCGGAAATCTCATCGGACCGCGGACCGCAGTTCACCTCCAAGCTGTGGGGCGTGGTCGCCCGCAACCTGGCGGTCAACCTCCACCGTACTACGGCCTACCACCCCCAAGCCAACGGGTTGTGCGAGCGATTCCACTGCTCCATGAAGGCCGCGGTCATGGCCGGCCTTCAGGACGGCGGTTGGGCCGACTGGCTGCCGTGGGTCCTTTTGGGCCTCCGCACGGCCCCCAAGGAGGACCTCCGGGCGTCCACCGCCGAGCTTGTCTACGGCCAGGCGCTACGCGTCCTGGGCGAATTTGTGCCCGACGCTACCAGTCCCTGGTCCGCAGCTCACCAGCGCTTGGTCCTCCAGGAGACCGCCCGACGGTTTGCCCCGTGCCAACGTCCCACCACGGTGACCCCCAGTCCTACGTCCCCCCAGCGCTTCGCACAGCGGAGTACGTTTTTGTGCATCATGACGCACATCGGGGACCACTCCGGCCGCCGTACGACGGGCCCTTCCGGGTCCTGCGACGGGACGACAAGTCGTTCGTCATCGACGTCGGCGGCAGGTCGGACCGGATTGCGGTGGACCGCCTCAAGCTGGCGCACGTGGACATCGACCAACCGCCACGGTTGGCCCTTCCGCTGCGGCAAGGCCGCCCCCCGTCCACGGTGCCCCCCACTCGACCGCCCACCACCACACCGGACCCCCCCCCCCCACGACCAGCCAGGGGTCACTGTGGCCGGGTCATCAGGACCCCCCTTAAATTGACCCTGCCGGTGCAAGTCGATTCTGGGGGGACGTGTGTAGCGGCTACCGCTGGGTATACACAATCGCCTTGCACCTACCGAGGACGCGGAACGATCACCATGCCGGGCTCGCCCAGGACGCCCGGGCTTGCCTGCTCTCGACTTGCCAGGCCTCGTCCGGGACGCCCGGGCACGCCCGGGCATGCCCGCTCTCGACTTGCCAGGCCTCGTCCGGGACGCCCGGGCATGCCCGCTCTCGACTTGCCAGGCCTCCTCCAGGACGCCCGCAACCTGCTCAAAGCTCAAAGCAAGCACGCCTCCTCTCGCCTTTCCAGGGCAAACGCTCCGGGATAATGTGTATATATATTGCTGCCCGATAAACGGGCTTTTCAGAGTGCCCGAGTTGATTTGACACAATTAAAAAACTCAGACGAATTCCAGCTTTTTGTCACGTCCATTCTTCCGATTTACGTTGGAGCACAGCTCCTCCACTATCATGTTTGTTGCGTGAGCATGTATGGACAAGAAAATACCTCCACGACATCAGCGAATACGTGATCATAAAAACCATGCGAAGGGAGAAAGAATGTGGTCGTTGATTGGATGGCCAATTTGCCGAATGGCGCCGGGAAACCTGTTCAGACTGCAGGAAGCCCAATGAGCACTCCAAATCGCCGCTGCTCCTCGAAATCGCCAGTGCCCCCCAAATCATTGCCAGCGCCCACCTACCACCCGTGGACTCTCGAGCGCCCCCCTGAAAGTTCCCAACGCCCATTTGGGGGCGGTAGGGACCACATTGAGAACCGATAATCCAATTGTTTTATTAAATCCAACATCGGACGCACGTCCCATTCCAATCCTCTCCATACTCCGTCCTTTACCCGGGAACTCATCATATTGGCCACGCCCCCTCTAGCGTTCCTTCCATGCACAACACCAGACCATAATCAGCGTTATGTTTGACGAAATGAACGCACGTGTGACTCCAATGTGGATATGGCTCCCCCTTCTTTCCTCCTCATTGTACATTTCTCATGTTGAAACATTTCCCCTCAACAAACACAATCATTATACATTTCTCATTAATAACTTGATAATCCCTTCACCCGGTCACGAGTTCAGACACGCTCTCTCACCTCCTGCCGAAGCGATGGAAACGTGACGAGGCAACATGCTCAGCTCCCGAGCCAATAAGGAGGAGCTTCCACCCGTGACGTCATATACAACGGGACGACGCACCTCACACAACGTGAGCGGGTTCTCCAATGCAGTCAGTTTCACAGAACGTGATGTACTCATTTTAATAATTGCAGCCTGATTTTCTTGTTATTATTTTGTGTTTTGTGACGTTTTCAGAGCTGTGAGGCTCTATATATGCCACCTGTCCAGATATATTTGCGGTGAATGATGGAGCCTTTAGGTAATCCAAAATACGAAATGGCTTTCCATTTCCCGCTCCATCTTCGAAAATATTTTGTTGTCGTGCTGTGCTTTGTTGAGATGAAAATGATGCTCGTAATGGAGGTGTGCAAAACCATTGTGCACACCACCAATATAAATATTCGCTCAACTGATTGTCATTTTCATTACTCTTCACAAAGCAAGCTGCTTCTTAGAATTGTATGAAGTAGGATTCTCAAGTAATGCATACATTATTGGCGAGGCACAGGTGAACGAGAAACGAAACAATAAAAAAAATAAAAAAAACGCGCATGCGCACTTCGGTCTGGTTGGTGAAATTGAAACTGACAAAAAAAATTCCTTCGCTTGTGGTGCTGTGCACACACAACTCGTTTGTCAAGAAGGTAGGCCACCACTCGTTGTACAAACGAAAACACTTTATTCTAGGCTCGCACGTAAGCACTGGGCGGGTTCGACTTTCGAGCCCGCATATATGTCCCGGGGCCATGCCTTGCCCTCGGGCGTGGCCAGTCGGCCGAAAGGCGGGGCATGTATTTCAGTTCCACCCTGTCCCTTGTGACGCGTTTTCTCCGGGCGTGGCCCGAGCCGCGCTTCCACGCCCAGTCGCTCGCGCCACCCACTGGTGCGCGGAATTATTACCCAGTGGCATTGTGTCCGCCACACGCGCCCCCCCAGTATTCCCGCGCACCTGAAGGGTGAGCTTGTGGGGAAGCCGGATGACCCGGCCGAAACGCCCTCTGGCGATGCGTGCAGGGCTGGGTTCTGGCGGGACGATGGGGGTGGGGGGTGCCGGGGGTCTGCCCGCCGGGGGGGGCGGCCTCGACGCGGAAGGCAGACCTGCTTGCGGGGGGTGGTCCAGGTCGAGGTGGGCCGATTTGAGGTGGTCCACAGAGATACGATCTGGAGTACCGCTGATGTCCACGGTGAAGAGCTTGTCCCCGGTCTCCAGCACGCGGAAGGGCCCGTCATACGGGGGCCGCAGCGGTGCCCGGTGGGCGTCGTGCCGGACAAAAACGTATTCCGCCCTGCGAAGCTCCGTGGCGACGTGTGAGGACGGGCAACCGTGGTGTGCCGTCGGCACCGGGGCGAACCTCCTGGTGATACCCTGAAGCTCCACCCTGAAGGGGTGCCATGGCCAAGGTGCCATGGAGTCGGGAATAAATTCGCCCGTTACCCACAGTGGTTGTCCGAAGACTAGCTCTGCCGAGGACGTGCGCAGGTCGTCCTTGGGCGCCATCCTGAGGCCCAGCAGGCCCAGGGGAGCCTGGCGGCCCAACTGCCGTCGCGGAGGCTGGCCCGGAGCGCGGCCTTCATTGAGCGATTTAAGCGCTCGCACAGGCCGTTGGCCTGGGGGTGGTAGGCCGTGGTGTGGTGCAGCTTCACGCCAGGCCCTTGTGCCACAACTTCCCAGAGCTCCGAGGTGAACTGGGGGCCGCAGTCGGACGAGATGTCCGAGGGGGCGCTGAACTGGGCAACCCAAGTGGCGATGAAAGCTTGTGCGACTTCAGCCGCAGCCGTCGCCGCCAATGGCACGGCCTCCGGCCACCGGGTGGTGCGGTCCACCATGGTGAGGAGGTCGGTGAAACCCCGCGAGGGGGGCAGAGGTTCCACCAAGTCGACGTGCACATGGTCGAACCTACGTCCGGGCACCGTAAACGGGGCCAATGGGGCCTGGGTGTGGTGGTGGACTTTCGCGCGCTGGCACGCGAGGCACGTCCTGGCCCAGTCGCGGACGTTCTTCCGGAGGCCATGCCAGATGAACTTCGCCAGGACAAGCTTCTGTGAGGCCTTCGTGCCCGGGTGGGACAGGCCGTGGATGGCGTCAAAAACCGGGCGCTGCCAGCCAGCGGGCACGATGGGGCGAGGCCGGCCGAGGGAGATGTCGCACAAGAGGGCAGTGCCCGCGACATCAAACGGCACCTCGGTGACGCGGAGGCCCGTGACTGCGGTCCGCAAGGCCTGGACATCAGGGTCGGCAGTCTGGTCCGCCGCCATCCGGGCATAGTCGATCCCGAGGTGGACCGCATGTGCGACGGACAGGGAAAGGCAATCCACCACCGGGTTGTCCTTACCCGCGACGTGTTGGATGTCCGTCGTGTACTCAGACACGGCAGAGAGGTGACATTGCTGCTGGGCCGACCACGGCTCGGCGACCTTGGCCATCGCGAAAACAAGGGGCTTGTGATCGACGAAGGCCGTGAACGGGCGGCCCTCGAGAAGATGGCGGAAGTGTCGGACCGCCAGGTGGAGCCTGAGCAGCTCGCGGTCGAAGGTGCTGTACCGGCGTTCGTGCGGACGGAGCTGCCGGCTAAAAAACGCCAGCGGCTGCCAAGCACCACTCACCCACTGCTCGTGCACCGCGCCCACCGCGTAGTCCAACGCGTCGGTGGTGAGGGCGATGGGTGCATCAGGCGCCGGGTGCGCCAGCATGGTGGCGTTGGCCAAGGCCAGCTTTGCGCCCGCAAACGCTGCATCCATCTGCTCCATCCAGACGATATCCCCTTTGCCCGGCTTCCCCCGGAGGGCCTCGCGCAGGGGGCGCAGGAGCTGGGCGACGCGGGGCACGAAGCGGTGATAAAAATTCACCATGCCCAAGAATTCCTGGAGCCCCTTGATCGTGCGGGGGCGTGGGAAACTCCTGACCGCCTCACCTTGGCCGGTAAAGGGATGGCCCCGTGCCTGGTGATGCAGTGCCCCAAGAAGTCGATGGCGGTGACGCCGAAACGGCACTTCGCGGGTTGATTATCAGGCCATGCTGGCCCAGGTGTTCGAAGAGCATGCGGAGGTGGAGCAGGTGCTCCTCCCGGGACGCGCTCGCGACTAGGATGTCGTCCAGGTAGACGTAGGCGAAGGACAAGTCGCGCAAGACGCTGTCCATGAGCCGCTGGAACGCCTGGGCCGCATTTTTCAACCCAAAAGGCATCCGCAAGAACTCGAAGAGGCCGAAAGGTGTTATGACGGCCGTCTTCGGTACATCGTCCGGTTTTACGGGGACCTGGTGGTAGCCCCGGATGAGGTCCGGGGAGCGGGACCGGGGAGTGGTCGGGTGTGGTGGCGTCGTTGAGCCGGCGGTAGTCACTGCACGGCCGCCATCCGCCACCGGGCTTGGGCACAATGTGCAGAGGAGAGGCCCATGTGCTGTTGGAGCGCCGTACGATGCCCAGCCGCTCCAGCATGGCGAACTCCGCTTTGGCAACGGCGAGCTTCGTTGGGTCGAGGTGGCGCGCCCGGGCGTAGACCGGTGGTCCGAAGGTGGGAATATGGTGTTCCACCCCGTGTTTGACGGCCACCGTTGAAAAGGTGGGCCGTGTGAGTGCCGGGAAACTGGCGAGGAGGCGGGTAAACGCTACCGCTGCCGGAAGCGTACAGACCAACCTCGCCAGGACGGAACCGCTCAGCAAGCCGCTTGGTAAGCCGCTCGGTGAGCCACTCAGCGAGCTGCTCAACGAGCCGCTCAACGAACAAGCGAGCGAGCTGAAGGTTTCGGCCTGGACGAGGCGTCGATGCTTAACGTCCACCAACAGCCCATGCGCACAAAGGAAGTCCGCACCGAGCAGGGCCATTGGCACGCTGGCGGTGACGAAAGACCATTGGAAGCGCTGTCCCCCGAAACGCAGCGAGAGGCAACGCTTCCCGAATGTGCGGATGCGAGTTCCGTTGGCGGCGAGCAAGGTGGGGCCCCGGCCCACGGCTTGCTTGTCGGACGCGGAGGCAGAGAGTACGCTTACCTGCGCTCCAGTGTTGCACAGAAAACGGCGACCAGACGAGGTGCCTGTGATGAAAAGGAGGCTGCCGCAATGGCCGACGCTCAGGGCCGCAAGTGAGCGCCGGCCCGGTCATTTCCCGACCCGTCGAAGGAACACGGCGGGCGGCACGCCCTAGCCTTGCGGCCGAACCTGGCATGATAATAACACCAGGCTCGGCTTCACGCTGTTGAATCCAAAGCCTTCAGAATCATTGGAATCTCCCGCGATGAAGCTATCTCTGAGGGCCTTTCACTCACTCACCGCAGGCAGGTAGGTGGTCTTTCTGTCTTCTACCGACTCCTCTCCGGCCTTGCTCCCCCAGCTCTCTCTGTGCTCTGTCCCCCAAATATTCCGACAGGTCGCACAAGATCTGCCAGCCACCCTCTGATGGTTAAACTGCCGAAATCTCGGCTCTCTGCTCACCTTCACTCTTTCATTCCTCTTTTCTCCCGCCTCTGGAACAAACTCCCACACTCACTTCAATCACACTCCTCCCTCCAGGTCTTCAAAACAGCTGTTCACCACCATCTCTTATCTTCCCCCATCCAAAACCTTGATCTTTTTTACCCCCACTAATTCACCCCAGATCCACCTTGTTTGAAATTCCAACTTCTTTCCTGGAAGTCTTGGCAGTGTCCATATGTTTTATACCTCTCCCACCCCCCCCCCCCTTCCCATGCCTTCCCCCCAAAGCCCTCTCCCTCCCACAGTTCTCTCGATGTCTCCATGTTTCTCGGTCCCTGCTCTCAAATGTTGTGTTTGTGTCCTTCCCCCTCTCTCCCCATCTTGTCTACCGCTCCCGATGTTATTTGTTTTGTGTGTCTGTTTGTCTTTCTGTGTGATTAATGTTCGCTCTTTCACGAGCCTCGATCTTGTATACAAAAAAAAAAAAAAAAAAAAAAAAAAAAAAACACCAGGTTTGCCCCATTTGGTGGCTGTCGCGTCGGTCGTGACGGCAGTGGTGGACGGGGTGTTGCAGCGGCCACGAGGGGGCGCGGCGCTGAAGCCTAAGCACCGGGATCCAGTACGGCAGCGCCATGCATCGGCCGCGTGTGCGGCGCTGAAACCTCCGCACCGGGATCCACTCCGGCAGCGCCATACATCAGCCGCGTGTCGCAGACCACGAAAAATTTGTCCGCCTCTCTGGCCAAGGCGCGGGGTTCCGTTATGTTCGAACCAGCCAGCGTGAGCCGCACCTGCGCAGGTAGCTGGTGGAGGAAAAGCGCTCGGAAAAGGAAATCCGGGCGCTGGTCTCCAAGAAGGGACAACATATAATCCATCTGAACGGACGGGCGTGTGTCGCCGAGGGCGGGAAGGTCCAGGAGGCGGTCGGCGCGGTCGGCCTCCGTGAGCCCGAACGTGGCGAGGAGAAGTCGTTTGAGCACCGCGTACTTGTGGGCGCCCGGCGGGCGCCGAAGGATGGACACGACGCGGGCGGCAGTGCCGGGCCCGAGGGCGGCGACCACGTGAAAGTACATGGTGTCGTCCGCCGTGATGCCCTGGAGCTGGAATTGGGCTTCGGCCTGCACAAACCAAACGTCGGCCTGTGCTTCCCAGAACTCCGGGAGTTTAACGGCGACAGCGTTAGTAGCCGTGGCGCGTTCAGGGGTCAGCTACGGCTGAACCAGTCGGGGTCACCAGTGTGGTGCTGTGCACACACAACTCGTTTGCCAAGAAGGTAGGCCACCACTCGCCGTACAAACCAAAACACTTTATTCTAGGCTCGCACATAAGCACTGGGCGGGCTCGACTTTCGAGCCCGCATATATGTCCTGAGGCCACGCCTTGCCCTCGGGTATGGCCGGTCGGCCGAAATGCCGGGCATGTATTTCAGTTCCACCCTGCGCTTCGTGACGCCTTTGCTCCGGGCGTGGCCCGAGCCATGTTTCCACGCCCGGTCGCTCGCGCCACCCACTGGTGCGCGGAATTATTACCCGCTGGCATTGTGTCCGCCACACGCTCAAGCACGTCAGACAAGATTGACAAACCTTGCTTTGCTGCAAAGAAATTGAAAATTGATGAGGTCATTGACCAATTTGCAAAAATTAAGGCTCGAAAGCAGACACTGAATGTTTTTATGCCTCCGCCGACGAGGTCACCGGACGCATTATGTTTTCAGGTTGTCTGTCGGTCCATGATAGGTTTTCGTTTCCACGATTACTTGAGAACGGCTCGAGGGATCTTAATCAAACTGGTGCAGGTATGCATCATAAGGTAAAGATGAACCGATTCAATTTTGGGGTCACGAGGTCAACCACCAAAGGTCAGAGGTCATGTTAGGTAAACATCCTGTTACCACAATAACTTGTGAACCAGTAATGGGATTCTGACCAAATTTGGGAAACTTATGTAGAATGGTGTAAAAATGAAGTGATTAGAGTTTGGGGGTCAGGGTCAAAGATCAAAGTCTGCAATAGATCTATAACTTGAGAACGGCTGAAGTGATCCAATTCATACTTAGTACAGGTATGTATAATAATGTAAAGATTAACTTATTAGATTTTGTGGTCAAAGGTCAAAGGTCAAATCTGTAATAGGTATATAACTCGAGAATGGCTGAAGTGATCGAATTTCAACGTGGTGCAGGTATGTATAATGATGTAAAGATTAACTGATTAGATTTTGGGTTCAGGAGTTAAAGCCAAAGTTTGTAATCTACTGTATAAGAGAGACGTCTGTGTGTGTCTGTCTGTCTGTGTGTCGCCATTTTTATTAGAGATAGCTGAGCGGATCTTCGTCAAACTTTCACAGGTTCATCATTGAGTGACTGGGAGTGTTTTAGGCAAAAACAAACATTTTTTTTTTTTTAATCGTATTTTTTTGGAGTTAAAAAAAAAAAGAGTCGCTCAATTGTGCCGAAGCCTTTTTAAATTAATGACAGTTAAGTAGAAGTACACATCCGCATAAATAAATAAAAAACAATCACCAGACATTTGAATACAAATAAATCAAACAATTCCGGAAGTGTACGAACTTGGTAGTATGGCTTCTTCTTCTTCCTGATCGGCATCACACTTGCCTCAGAAACGTGATAAACGCCACATGCACCCCATTCACCCACCAGCATATATATGAACCCCCTTCCTCTCCTGCCTCCCCCTCTCCCCCCTTCAGCCCTCCCCCTTAACCCTTTCCACCCCCCATCCCTCCTCCCTCCCCCTTCGCCACCTTCCTCCCTCTCCCCCATTCCCCCTCCCCTCCTCCCTCCCCTTTCCCCACTTCCCCCTCCCTCCCTCTCCCCCCATCCCACCTCCCCATCCCCCCTCCCCTTCCCCCCCCTCCGCCGCCCTTCCCCGCCTGGCAACGCCGGGTACTTCTGCTCGTAGGTCTATAACTTGAGAATCGCTAAAGGGATCTAATTCAAACTTGGTACATATATGGATAATGATGTAAAGATTAACTGATTAGATTTTGTGGGTCCCGAGATCAAAGGCCAAAGCTCAGAGGTCATGTCAGGTAAAAATGTGAGACTTGTGAACAGCTGAAGGGATTTAAATTAAAATTTGGTACAGGTATGTATAATGATGTAAACATGAACGAATTAAATTTTGGGGTCAGTCGGTCAAAGCTCAGAGGCCATGGCAAGTAAAAATGTGCTAACTTGGGCACAGCTGAATGGATTTAAATCAAACTTGATACAAGTTTTGCAATGATGTAATAATGTGGGCTGAGGCATATCAGTCGACGTCGTGACGTCGAAGAGTATCGTTCCAGTATTCAATGCATCTTTGAAGAATATGCTGAGCCTTGAGATGGCCCATCAGTTGAGTGGGATACAAAACATAAGCTGTTGAGTCTGGCGGAGGTATGCACTCTGCCGAATGCCCTTCTCGTTAATGTCCTGCATTTTTATTATTTCCAATGTGCTCACGACAGTACTGCAATCCGCTTGAAATTCACTTGCAAACATGATGTGTTTTCTGTGTATTAGATTTCACTGGTCAACAAGTAAACATAGGGGCAATACACCTGGCGCTCACCTGGAAGAATAAACAGTACACTGCACTGACTAAAGGTATTTTAAACCAATTTCAATGGTTGCTGGAAGACAGGGCAGCATGTCGGACCATACCAACATAATCATAAGACTTTAAACAGAGAAACAAAAAAATACCTATTTTGGGGGGAAACTTCCCATCCCCCAACCCCATACACCTCCTAAGACCCCAATTTTTCTAATGCCTTGAACAAACATTGGTACATCATGGGCGATTAAGGTTGTGGTGAAGTTTCATCGAAATTGCATGTGTAGTTTCTGAGAACAAAGTAAATACAAATTTTGGGGGGCAACTCCCCCTCCCCCCGCAGACCCCCAAAGGCGCAGATTTTTTTTAATGCCGTGACATACTTTGGTACATCATGGATGGTGAAGGTTGTGGTGAAGTTTCATCGAAATCGTGCGTGTATTTTCTGAGAATAAAGCAAATATCTATTTTGGGGGGTCAACCTGGATCAACTTTGACCCCGGTAAACCCCCTTCGACTTCGACTTTTTAATGCAGTGAACAAAGTTTAGTCACAACACAACAAATATTATTTGTGCCAAATGTGGTCGCAATCCCTTCAGCGGTTTCGGAGAAGAAGTTGCAAGTGTTTATGGACTGACAACGCACCATCGCAGAAGCTCCCCTGAACTTCGTTCCAGGTGAGCTAAAAATCATCAAGAATGTTTATATGTGCTTCCAATAAATTTTTGCAAAATAAAGCGAAAATTCGGGATCTGTCAAACCTGGGAATTAAACTTCTTGTTAATAATAATAGCCGGCGAAGCCGGTGTTGTCAATAAACGAGTACGTATTATGTTGAAAACCTGATTATGCCTGGTCATAGCCGGCGTAGACGGTGTTGTCAATAAACGAGTACGTATTATGTTGAAAACCTGATTATGCCTTGGCTCGAGAATCCGAAGTGCAGTGGAGGCCGCCATCTTGCGGATGCGGAGGTATGCATAACAAATTTAATAATAGCCGGCGAAGCCGGTGTTGTCAATACACGAGTACGCATTATGTTGAAAACCTGATTATGCCTTGGCTCGAGAATCCGAAGCACAGTGGGCGCAGCCATCTTGCGGAGGCGGAAGTAAACATAACAAATTTAATAATAGCCGGCGAAGCCGGTGTTGTCAATACACGAGTACGTATTATGTTGAAAACCTGATTATGCCTTGGCTCGAGAATCCGAAGCACAGTGGGCGCAGCCATCTTGCGGCGGCGGAAGTATGCATAACAAATTTAAAACGTTCATTACGAGTTTCTTTCACCCGTCGTCATTTGATTCACAATCTTATGCACCTCCGATGTATTAATAAAATAATTTAAGACCAACATCGGCCCGCACGGGCCTGGTTATCTTCAACAAAACGCGTCACCAAACACTGGACCCAATGAGAGTCGAGCATTTGCAAAAATATTTCTAAAATGAAATCACTCAATGGAGACCGCCATCGACCGGATGCGGAAGTTTGCATAAAACAATTGCGAAAAAGTTCAATAGGAGTTTGTTTCACCCGTCATTCTTTGATTCACAATCTAATGAAACCTCTCATTAGTAATTAAAATACGTTAAGACCAACCTCGTTATCTTCAACGAAAATCGTCATCAAACACCAGAACCAATGAGATTCGAGCATTTGAAAAAATATTATTACGCATTTCGGAGGGTGAAAACGGCGTCAAATATTCTAACATTGACGAAGAATTATTTTTTAGAAATCTCGCGGCCGTCGGGGATCGTTTTTCACGGCCAGAAATACAGTATAAGCGGTTTACATATTTAGTTTAGAAATACGGATCGTTTTTCATGGCCGGAAATATCCGAAGTTGAGACGGAATTCACCGAATTAATCACTGCAAGCTAACGTCTTCTGGTGGAGGAAGCTGCCATGTCCGGAGAGTCAGAGAACCAGCCCTGGTGCCTGACAGCGACTGAAGTTAGAAGACGACACACATACGGTACTGTGAAAACGTATGTTAAGCCCAGTTAAAATTTCTTAAAATAGGCCCTAAGCTAGCACATCGTATAGTTACTTCCTTAAGCTTCTTGTGACATTTATTGTATGCAGGTATTGCCATTGGGGAGGACTGTCTGCTCTTCTCTTTTACCAAGTCTTACCAGGTGCGGTACCTACTACACCTACCTACTACCAACTACCTAACCTAATGATGCCATGGTGATGGGTAAAATAGTGGCAAGAGGCTTTGGCTTCGCCGGCTCATTGCGGCTTTGCAGTCGGGTACTAGTAGCCGGCGAAGCCGGTGTTGTCAATAAACGAGTACGTATTATGTTGAAAACCTGATTATGCCTTGGCTCGAGAATCCGAAGCGCAGTGGAGGCAGCCATCTTGCGGATGCGGAAGTATGTATAACAAATTTAAAACGTTCATTAGGAGTTTCTTTCACCCGTCATCGTTTGATTCACAATCTTATGCACCTCCAATGTATTAATAAAATAATTTAAGACCAACATCGGCCCGCACGGGCCTGGTTATCTTCAACAAAACGCATCACCAAACACCGGACCCAATGAGTCGAGCATTTGCAAAAATATTTCAAAAATGAAATCACTCAATGGAGACCGCCATCGACCGGATACGGAAGTTTGCACAAAACAATTGCGAAAAAGTTCAATAGGAGTTTGTTTCACCCGTCGTTCTTTGATTCACAATCTAATGAAACCTCTAATTAGTAATTAAAATACGTTAAGATCAACCTCGTTATCTTCAACGAAAATCGTCATCAAACACCAGAACCAATGAGATTCGAGCATTTGAAAAAATATTATTATCCGTTTCGGAGGGTGAAAACGGCATCAAATATTCTAACATTGACGAAGAATTATTTTTTAGAAATCTCACGGCCGTATGGGATAGTTTTTCACGGCCAGAAATATGGTATAAGCGGTTTACATATTTAGTTTAGAAATACGGATAGTTTTTCACGGCCGGAAATATCCGAAGTTGAGACGGAATTCACCTAATTAATCACTGCAAGCTAACGTCTTCTGGTGGAGGAAGCTGCCGTGCCCGGAGAGTCAGAGAACCAGCCCTGGTGCCTAACAGCGACTGAAGTTAGACGACGACACACATACGGTACTGTGAAAACGTATGTTAAGCCCAGTTAAAATTTCTTAAAATAGGCCCGAAGCTGGCACATCGTATAATTACTTCCTTAAGCTTCTTGTGAAATTTATTGTATGCACGTATTGCCATTGGGGAGGACTCTCTGCTCTTCTCTTTTACCAAGTCTTACCAGGTACGGTACCTCCTACACCTACCTACTACCAACTACCTAACCTACTGATGCCATAGTGATGGGTAAAATAGTGGCAAGAGGCTTTGGCTTCGCCGGCTCATTGCGGCTTTGCAGTCGGTTCTAGTAGCTGGCGAAGCCGGTGTTGTCAATAAACGCATACGTATTATGTCGAAAACCTGATTATGCCTTGGCTCGAGAATTCCGAAGCGCAATGGAGGCCGCCATCTTGCAGATGCGGAAGTATGCATAACAAATTGAAAACGTTCAATAGGAGTTTCTTTCACCTGTCATTATTTGATTCACATTCTTATGCACCTCTAATTTATTATTTAAATACTTTAAGACCAACCTCGGCCCGCACAGGCCTGGTTATCTTCAACGAAACACGTCACCAAACACCGGACCCAATGAAAGTCGAGCATTTGAAAAAATATTTCTAAAACCAAATCACGCAATGGAGGCCGCCATAGACCGGATGCGGAAGTTTGCATAAAACAATTGCGAAAAAGTTCAATAGGAGTTTGTTTCACCCATCATTCTTTGATTCACAATCTAATGAACCTCTAATTTGTAATTAAAATAAGTCAAGACCAACCTCGTTATCTTCAACGAAAATCGTCACCAAACACCAGAACCAATGAGATTCGAGCATTTGAAAAAATATTTTTGAAAAGCTTATTACACGTTTCGGAGGGTAAAAACGGCGTCAAATATTCTAAAATTGACGAAGAATTATTTTTTGGAAATCTCGTGGCCGTCGGGGATAGTTTTTCACGGCCAGAAATACAGTATAAGCGGTTTACATATTTAGTTTAGAAATACGGATAGTTTTTCACGGCCGGAAATATCCGAAGTTGAGACAGAATTCACCGAATTAATCAAGAAGTAAATTTTATCAATTTTAATCTCATCCAGAATGCAAATTGTGTCATTTTAGGTCTGAATTTTCGAAATTTTGTGAGCTGACCAATCAGCGATCAGCTTAGGTCAGCCAATCAGCGCCCTCGACACAGGACATCTTACCAGGGCGTCGTCTGCGACGCCGGGAACGAGGTTGGTGCAAAACAACCGAATCACGCGTAAGCATATGCTGCTCGAAATAGTTCTCATCATATGCTCAAATTTCCTAAGCTAAATCGTCATTGCTTTGGGCACTGTTGTCTGTTACGGAGAAAGAAAAAGAACCGAAATGAAAGGAAAAATGGTACAACCTCCACCAGCGCTATCATCACTGAAACATGATTCGACAACAGTCCGTGGTAACTTGAGAGAGGTTTTTACGTTGCACCAAGTAAAGCCATCGGATGTGACACCATTGTCTTCTTTTTGGGAATTTGCTGCAGTAGATGTCCCTGGTGATGGGTCATGTTTTTTTCACTGTTTGAGCTTGAGAATTTTCAACACATTTCAAAGTACCACCTTCTTACGGCAATTCATTTGCAGTGGTATACACGCTAGGTGGGATGAGTGGAAAAACTATGTCGATGCTTTCCATGAAGACATTTCGAATTATAAAGGAAATAAACAGGAATTATATTATGAGAATATGGTTAGATGTAACGGATGGGCTACAACATGCGAAATAATTGCAGGAGCAAAATTATTAAACTGCAAGATACATGTGTGGTCTCGTGTTCTTGACCGAAATTCCACAGTGGCGATGAAGCACATTCTCTCTGTTTATGAAGGTGTATCTGCTGATGCTCCAACAATTGAAATACTGCATGATAGGAATCATTTTCTTCTTATGATTCCTATTCTTAATCATTGTGCAGAGAGTACAGTACCTGTTGGAGTTCCATCACAATTCAGTTGTGGAGATCAGTATGAGTATGTGGAGCCTCAAAAATCAGAGTATAATGAAAGCATGAGTTGCAAGAGACCAAGGCTTCACAAAGACAACATGCAGTCAAATGATCATGCATATGCAAAAGGTTACAAGCAGCCGAATGATCATGCGTATGCAAAAGGTTACAAGCAGCCGAATGATCATGCGTATGCAAAAGGTTACGAGCAGCCCCGAATGATCATGAATATGCAAAAGTTTACAAGCAGTCAAATGATCATGCATATGCAAAAGTTTACAACTTCCTTAAGCTTCTTGTGACATTTATTGTATGCAGGTATTGGGGAGGACTGTCTGCTCTTCTCTTTTACCAAGTCTTACCAGGTACGGTACCTACTACACCTACCTACCACCAACTACCTACCTACCTACTACCAACTACCTAACCTACTGATGCCATGGTGATGGGTAAAATAGTGGCAAGAAGCTTTGGCTTCGCCGGCTCATTGCGGCTTTGCAGTCGGTACTAGTAGCCGGCGAAGCCGGTGTTGTCAATAAACGCGTAGGTATTATGTCGAAAACCAGATTATGCCTTGGCTTGAGAATTCCGAAGCTCAATGGAGGCCGCCATCTTGCGGATGCGGAAGTATGCATAACAAATTGAAAAACGTTCATAAGGAGTTTCTTTCACCCGTCTTTGTTTGATTCACAATCTTATGCACCTCCAATTTATTATTAAAATACTTTAAGACCAACCTCGGCCCGTACGGGCCTGGTTATCTTCAACGAAAAGCGTCACCAAACACCGGAACCAATGAGATTCGAGCATTTGAAAAAATATTTCTAAAACAAAATCACGCAATGGAGGCCGCCATCGACCGGATGCGGAAGTTTGCATAAAACAATTGCGAAAAAGTTCAATAGGAGTTTGTTTCACCCGTCTTTCTTTGATTTACAATCTAATGCACCTCTAATTTGTAATTAAAATACGTTAAGACCAACCTCGTTATCTTCAACGAAAATCGTCACCAAACACCTGCACCAATGAGATTCGAGCATTTGAATGCATAAAACAATTGTGAAAAAGTTCAATAGGAGTTTGTTTCACTCGTCTTTCTTTTATTCACAATCGAATGCACCTCTAATTTGTAATTAAAATACGTTAAGACTAACCTCGTTATCTTCAACGAAAATCGTCACCAAACACCGGAACCAATGAGATTCGAGCATTTGAAAAGTATTTTAAAAAGCTTATTACGCGTTTCGGAGGGTGAAAACGGCGTCAAATATTCTAAAATTGACGAAGAATTATTTTTTAGAAATCTCGCGGCGGTAGGGGATAGTTTTTCACTGCCGGAAATATCCGAAGTTGAGACGGAATTCACCGAATTAATCAAGAAGTAAATTTTATCAATTTTAATCTCATCCAGAATGCAAATGGTACCTACTACACCTACTACACCTACTACACCGATGGTACCAACTACCCAACCTACTGGTGCCATCGTGATGGGTAAAATCGTGGCAAGAGGCTTTGGCTTCGCCGGCTCATTGCGGCTTTGCAGTCGGGTACTAGGAATAGCCGGCGAAGCCGGTGTTGTGAATGAATGCGTACGTATTATGTTGAAAAACCAGATTTTGCTGGATCCTTTGAGAATTTCGAAGCTTTGACGCACCAAATCGCTCCATGGAGGCCGCCATCTTGCGGATGCAGAAGTATGCATAAAAAATTGCGAAAAAGTTCAAAAGGAGTTTGTTTCAGTTTCATCCGTCTTTGTTCGATTCACAATCCTGTGCACCTCTAATTTGTAATTAAAATACTTTCAGACCAACCTCGTTCCCCGGGCCCACACGGGCCCTGGTTATCTTCAACGAAAATATTCACCAGCACCGGAACCAATGAGATTCGAGCATTTGAAAAAATATTTCAAAAAAGCTTATTACCGCGTTTCGGAGGCTGAAAACGGCGTCAACTATTCTAAAATTGACGAATAATTGTTTTTTAGAAATCTCGCGGCGGTAGGGGATAGTTTTTCACTGCCGGAAATATCCGAAGTTGAGACGGAATTCACCGAATTAATCAAGAAGTAAATTTTATAAATTTTAATCTCATCCAGAATGCAAATGGTGTCATTTTGAACTAAGCCCGGTACACCTCCCTACGACCAACTACCTAACCTACTGATGCCATAGTGATGGGTAAAATAGTGGCAAGAGGCTTTGGCTTCGCCAGCTCATTGCGGATATGCAGTTGGGTCATATTATTTGTTGTGTTGTAACGAAAGTTTGTTTACAGCATTAAAAAGTCGAGGTCTAAGGGGGTTTACCAGGGTCAAAGTTGATCCAGGTTGACCCCCCAAAATAGGTATTTTCTTTCTTTTCTGAAACTACATGCACAATTTTGATGAAACTTGACCACAACCTTCACCACCCATATGTACCATAGTTTGTTCACGACATAAAAAATCCGCCCCTTTGGGGATCTACAGGGGGGTTGCCCCCCAAAATAGATATTTACTTTATTCTCAGAAAATACACACACGATTTCGATTAAACGACCACAACCTTCACCACCCATATCTACCATAGTTTGTTCATGGCATCTGCCCCTTCCAGAGGGGGAACGGGTGGGGGGGGGGGGGGGGGGCGAAGGACAAGAATGAACTAGATCAGTGGGGATTACAAGGAGATGACCCCATTGCAGTATTGGACACGAGTTAACTATTTCTTTCACAAGTGTTTGCATATCGAGTGTTAATGGAATAAACTTGTCATCAAAAGTCACGTGACTCAGCACCTCAAATCATAATCTATTAAAATTGAACCAAACTTTGACAAGGGTCCAATCAACACTTCAAACTTATCAACTCAGGAAATTGTTTTTACATTTCAATGAATCATTTTACACGATATGAGAATCCTGCCACATGGTCGCACTTCCCATATTTGTATAGGAGACGATGTCTGACTTGTGATTTCCCATTTTTACCTCCGCCGCCACCAAAGGTGGATGGAGGTTATGTTTTCACCCCTGTCTGCCCGTTTGTGTACAAAATATCTCAGAGTTGTGGACGGATTCGAACGAAATTTGGCAGAGATATGACGTACGCGACACCGACTAAATGATTAGATTTTGGTGAGGATTCGGATTCGGATCCGGCTACAAGATTTTTTAAAGTGATTCTTCATCATTGGGAGATGGTGAAGGCGATACAAAGCAGGATATCTCAAAAAGTTTTGGACGGATTTGGACGAAACTTGGAGAGGTTTGGTGTGACAAGAATGAATGATTCAATTTTGGTGAAGATCTGAATATGGATTCGGATGTGAGAATTATTTAATTATTTAAGTGATTCTTCACCATTGAGTGATATGGCTCAACCAGGCTGAGGTATGCTCTCTACTGAGTGCCGTTCCAGTATTAAATAAAAACACTCATTTCAAACATCTCGGTCAGAATGGCCACCTGTACAACATTGTGCCCAACAGCCCAGGTAACTGTTTCGGCAGCCCAACGTACCTGAGGTTGAAAAGGAATGCTCTTCTGCTTCATTAGAAAGTTAGCTTCAAAATGGAATGCAAAGGAACTTCAAGGTAGCGGTGGATTGTGTCGTCCTACTGCAACGTGATGTCACAGACGCGTGTTTCAACAGTTTGTTTCACGACTCGATAACAATCATTAAACGTGATCATGCCTCCCAGGAGGAATGTCTTTGTGGTCGTCTGTTGGTGCAATATTTACCTTAATACAATTTACGTGAACCTCGATTTGGTATTCACTCGTTTATAAAGCACAGCCGTTCGATTTGAACACCTGGAAGCACCTGCACAGGAAAGAAAAAAAAGATTGATGGGAGGAAGAGCAATGGGAATATCATGTACTTCACCAGGTAGTCATGAATGTCATGTCCTAGGGTAGTCGGGTCTACCATCATTGGACGGGAGGTGGAGGGGAGGAATACGGGGGGGGGGGGGGAGCGAGAAGAGGAGAAGGGCATCATTGCAAAAATTTTTTAAATAAATCTTCCACCTATGAGCGGCATCGATGTTCTCAAAATAAAATATTAATCTACCACTACTATTAGTATTTCTACTTCAAAACACGAATTAAAACGTTATATTTGAATGAAACGCAGCTACTCCGAAAACGTTATATTTGAAAAATACTCCACACGAAGTAGTGACATGGGCATTGAGGAAGTTAGGAGTGGAGGAATGGTTGATCAGAGTAGTGATGTCAATGTACGAGAGAGCATGCACAGCTGTAAGGACAAAGGACGGGAACAGTGGTGAGTGTGAGGTGAAGGTGGGAGTGCATCAGGGGTCGGTATTCAGTCCACTACTGTTTGTAGCTGTGATGGAGGTGCTGGCCCCATAAAGAGGGTTTACTGTGGGAGTAAAGGAGGAATTTACGTGAGAGTTTACCATGTAAAGGAGGGTTTACCGTGGGAGTTGTTGTGTGCAGATGATCTGGTGTTGATTGCGGAAAGTATGGATGGACTGAAGGAGAAGATGAGCAAGTGGAAGGAATGTGTGGAGGCAAAAGGTCTGAAGGTGAATATCGGAAAGACGAAGGTGATAGCAAGTGGTAAAGCATGTGGTGAGGTGGAAAGAACTGGGAAGTGGTCGTGTGCTGTGTGCAGGAAGGGTGTTGGAGTGAACTTCATTCAATGTACAATGTGCGCTGAGTGGGTTCATCAAAAATGTAGTGGTTTGAGAGGGTCATTAACCAGTGCGGCAGCTACATTCAAGTGGAAGGTGTGCACAGAAGGAGCTGCAGATGGAGGAAATGTTGCATTGGATCTTGGAGACGGCGTGAAGCTGAAAGGTGTGAAAACATTTTGCTGCCTCGAAGACATGCTGAATGGAGAAGGTGCATCAGACTCGTCAACGGTTGCTCAAGTGAGATGTGCATGGAAGATGTTTCGGGAACTGAGTGGCGTGCTGACTAGGAGGGGAGTGTCGTTGAAGCTGAAGGGAAAGGTGTATGCTGCATGTGTGAGAAATGTTATGATTTATGGGGGAGAGACATGGGTAATGAACGTAGCGCAGCAACGAAGGCTGAAAAGGGTGGAAATGCGAATGCTTTGATGGATGTGTGGAGTATCGTTGAGAGAGAGGAAGACAAATGTGAATTGCGAAAGATGATGGGAATAGAGCCTGTGATGGATGCTGTGAAGAGAAACAGGTTGAGATGGTTTAGTCATGTGTTGAGGAAGGGTGAAAGTGACTGGTTGAGAAGAATGATGGAAATAAATGTGGAAGGAAGTAGACGACACCGAAGACCGAGAAAGACACTGGCTAAAGGTGGTGGAAGAAGAAATGCGGGCATGGGGGTTAACAAGGAGAGATGTAGAAAATAGGGCAAAATGGAGAGGATTGTCATGGGGACCGCAAGGCTAACCCCCGCTCTCGCAGGGAAAATAGCCTTAAAATGCCTGTTGTTGTTGTTGTTGTTGTTGTATTTGAATGAAATGCAGGTGTGAAGAGGAAGAATCCATATTATATGGCGAGCAGAGTGAAGAGTTTGGGTTAAAGTTCATTTCATATCAAATGAGACAACAATGAACTTATTAAAGTATATAAACATTAATCAGCAATTACATCGTCATGAACAAGTGAATGATTTTATTGATTTGAACCAAAAATAACCTTCAGTTCATTATGAAAACACAAAATGTACAAATAGTCAGGTTCACTATGTTTTTTCGTTCAAAATCATGGTAGATTAGCAAACCTATACATTTTTGGAAACGTTATTACATGGAAAATCTGAAAATCAATGTTTACATTTGCCAATTCCGACCAATTCGATTCGACCAATTCGACCAATCGACCAATTCCATTCGACCAATTCGACCATTCGACCAATCGCTTCGATCGACCATTCGACCATTCGACCAATTCGATCGATTCGATTCGATTCGATTCATCGAATTCGATTCAATCGACCATTCGACCAATTCGATTTGCCAATCAATTTGACCGACCTTTGCTTGTGTGGAACGGACTGTGAAAACGATGCGGACTATATTGTCGGATACGACACACAGGAAAGTGATGAAGAACTCTAAATGGCATATTCTGTAATCGTGTGTGTTTGATGCCATTGACTGCCTGTGTATATTTTGTCATTGACTACCTGTGTAGATGTGAAGTTATACTGACTGCATGTGTATATATGATTTTGCTGACTGCCTGTGTATGTTTGGTGATATGAATTATTGTGACACATTTTGATGTTATTAACTGCCTGTACAAAATGATAACATGTATTTGATTATGCAACTTATCGCGAATATAAAGACAGTATTTTGCAATTCAAAACCTTTGATTCGTGTCTTACCATTCACCATAGCACTAATTTGATACTTTCATTGGATTCCTTGTCCCTGAAAATATAGGTTTAGTATATTTTTAAAAGTTTTTAGGGTAATTAGAGGCAGAAATAGAACAAAATATGTATTTTACAGTGGCCATTTTGAAAATCCAAAATGGCCGCCATACAGGTATCTCTCCAAATGTAAACATTGATTTTTAGTTTCCTTATGCTATAACCTTTCCAAAAATGTATAGGTTTGCTAATCTACCATGATTTTGAACGAAATAGAATTTATTGACATAGTGAACCTGACTAAAAATGCAGATTGAAATCATCAAAATGAGGAAAACCAGACGGAACCATCATCAAAAACCGCAATAGTGGGTTTAACGGGTCCATGAAGTTCCCCCGAACACGTGCAAGACCCACGAGTCCCAGAAACACATCAACTTCAAACAAACAAACCCAGTAATGACAACCCGAGGAGAAACTCTCAGAGGAAACAACTTGTGGATAACAATAAAACCCATGAGGATGTTCCGGGTACGGATTGTCGGTCGTGGTTGGAGTCGCTGTCCTGAGATCCTGGGAGATAATGATCCATCGATGTGCAGAGTTTGGGTCCAGACTCGGTGTCCGTCCACCTGCGGACATGGCACGAGGTCGGGGACATTGTCAGACAAACGGACAGAAACACAAACACATTAATCTGTTCCAAAAAAAATTTGGGAATCACATTTATCACAAAAACTTATAAGAACAATTGTTTTTATTTATTCACATCACCACCAACAACTTGCATTATTTATTTATTTGTTTATATACATGATCAACAACTTTGAAGCACGGTGCTACGCGCGCTACTTGTATAACAAGGAGGAAGCGGACAACGCTGTAAGTTCCAAGGAGTCTTCATTACAAGAGCTCAACTGTAGCACTGGCGCGCTCTGGGCTGCGCGCGCGGTGTATATCCCGCGGCCACGCCTACCCCTCGGGCATGGCCGCCGCCCACTTGGTGCGCGGAATGATGCCCTCACGCCAGTGAGCTTTCGTGTCCGCCACACGTGCCCCCCCCAGAATTCCCGCGCACCTGGAGGGCCAGTTTGCGGGGCAAATGGATGACCCGGCCGAAGCGCCCTCTGGCGACTGGCGGCGTCCGGGGTGCAGGGATGCCAGCTGGGATGCCTCCGGCGGCACCCAGGATGGGTGCAGGACCGGGGGGCGGAGTGCCGGTGGGCCTGGGCAGTGCCGGGGGTCCGCCCGCAGGGGGGCGGCCCCGACACGGGGGCCGAGCCACCGGCGGCGGGTGGTCCACGTCGAGGTGGGCCGGCTTGAGGCGATCCACCGAGACGCGGTCGGGAGTACCGCCGATGTCCAAGGTGAAATGTTTCACCCCGGTCTCCAGCACGCGGAAAGGCCCGTCGTACGGGGGCTGCAGTGGTGTCCGGTGGGCATCGTGCCGGATGAAGACGTACTCCGCGGTGCGAAGCTCCAGGGCGACGTGCGTAGGCGGGTGCCCGTGGTGCGCCGTCGGCACCGGGGCGAACCTCCGGGCTGTCTCCTGCAGCGCGGAGCGCTCCTGCGCCACGGACCATGGTGCCGTGGGCTCGGGGGGGAACTCGCCCGGCACCCTCAGTGGTTGTCCGAAGACCAACTCCGCCGCAGATGCGCACAGGTCGTCCTTGGGAGCCGTCCGGAGGCTCAGCAGGACCCAGGGGAGCCTGTCGACCCAGCCGCTGTCGCAGAGGGTGGCCCTGAGCGCGGCCTTCAACGAGCGGTGGAGCCGCTCGCACAGGCCGTTGGCCTGGGGGTGGTAGGCCGTGGTTCGGTGCAGCTGGACCCCGAGCCCCTGCGCGACCGCCCCCCAGAGCTCCGAGGTGAAATGGGGGCCGCGGTCAGACGAGATGTCCGAGGGGGCACTGAACCGGGCGACCCAGGTGGCGATGAACGCCTGCGCGATGTCCACCGCCGTCGTCGCCGCCAAAGGCACGGCCTCCGGCTACCGGGTGGTGCGGTCCTCCATTGTCAGGACATGGGTGAAACCCCGCGAGGGGGGCAGAGGTCCCACCAGGTCCACGTGCACGTGGTCGAACCTACGTTCCGGCACCGTGAACGGGGCCAATGGGGCCTCGGTGTGCCGGTGCACCTTCGCACCCTGGCACGCGAGGCACATCCTGGTCCAGCCGCAGACGGCCTTCCGGAGGCCATGCCAGACAAACTTGTCGGCGACCAACCTCTGGGAGGCCTTCATGCCCGGGTGAGACAGCCCGTGGATGGCGTCAAAAACCTGGTGCTGCCAGCCCGCGGGCATGATGGGGCGAGGCCGCCTGAGGGAGACGTCGCACAAGAGGGCCGTGCCCGCGCCGTCGAATGGCACCTCGGTGACGCAGAGGCCTGTGACGGCGGTCCGCAAGGCCTGGACGCCAGGGTCGGCGGCCTAGTCGGCCGCCATCCAGGCATAGTCGATGCCAAGGTGGACTGCGTGGGCGACGGACCGGGAAAGGCAATCCGCCACCTGGTTTTCCTTCCCCGCGACGTGCCGGATGTCCATTGTATATTCGGACACGTCCGAGAGGTGACGCTGCTGCTGGGCCGACCACAGCTCAGTGAACTTGCCCATCGCGAAGACCCAGTGGCTTGTGGTCGACGAAGGCCGTGAACGTATGGCCTTCGAGCAGATGGCGGAAGTGCCTGACCGCCAGGTGAAGCCCAAGCAACTTGCGGTCGAAGGTACTATAACGGCGTTCGGGCGGGCGAAGCTACCGGCTGAAGAACGCCAGCGGTTGCCAAGCACCACGCACCCATTGCCCGTGCACCGCGCCCATCGCGTAGTCCGAGGCGTCGGTGGTGAGGGCGATCGGTGCATCAGGCGCCGGGTGCGCGAGCATGGTGGCATTAGCCAAGGCGAGCTTCGCGCCTGTGAACGCCGCGTCCATCTGCTCGGTCCAGGTAACGTCACCTTTGCCTCGGAGGGCCTCGTGCAAGGGGCGCAGGAGCTGGTCGATGCGGGGCAGGAGCCGATGGTAAAAGTTTACCATGCCCAGGAACTCCTGGAGCCCCTTGATCGTGCGGGGTGCGGAAACCCCTTCACCGCCTCCACCTTGGCCGGTAGGGGGACGGCCCCGTGCCTGGTGACGTGGTGCCCCAAAAAGTCGATGTCGGCGACGCCGAACCGGCACTTGGCGGGGTTCACAATGAGGCCACCAATGAAGCGCGGTGCTACGCGCGCTACTTGTATAACAAGGAGGAAGCGGGCAACGCGGTAAGTTCCAAGGAGTCTTTATTACAAGAGCTCAACTGTAGCACTGGCGCGCTCCGGGCTGCGCGCCCGGTGTATATCCCGCGGCCACGCCTACCCCTCGGGTGTGGCCGCCGCCCACTTGGTGCGCGGAATGATGCCCTCATGCCACTGAGGTTTCGTGTCCACCACAACTTTATTATTCTTATTTATTTATACACACTTTTCCATCTCCATGACAGTCCTTTGAATTATTTGTTAACGAGCAAAGGTACCCAGTGTAACACAAAAACGCTTCCTTACAGGAATATGAAGGGAGGAGGGGTTTGGGGGGGGTGGTGAGGAGGGAAAGCAGGGGAGGCGAAGGACAGGAGGAGGAAGTGCATAGGAATTGATGGAGACGGCGGGGGGAGGGAGAGAGAGGGGTGGGAGAAAAGACGGAGGCAGGAGAGTGAAGCCTCACCATATGTAGCTATCCTGTACACTCCGGGAGGGGCGAGGGGGGGGGGGAGGGAGAGAGTGGAGCGAGGGAAAGAGGGAGGGAGGGGAAGGGAAAAAGAGGAGTGGGGGGGCTCAGGAGAGGAGAGAGGACGGAGGAGGGAGGAGGTGTGTGAGAGTGAATGGGGAGAGGATGACGAGGGTATAGAGGTGGGGGGGGGGGGGATTTGATTGTTTCTCCATAATATTGTTACGTTTATAGGGGGGTAGGCAATGGAATACCTTAGGGCCAGGTAGGATTGTGTCGGATAGTGTGCTCCATATGTCGCGATGCAGAAGAACCTCAGTAGTGTATATATGTTGCTTCTGGGACACTCTCATTTTCCCATTGACTTACATGTTAATTTTCCTCTTAACCTCATTGCCCATTAACACCTCTATTTCTCCCACCCTAATCTTTATGAACCTTTTGTCTATAGTACCTATCCTTAAAGTTGTTCATTAGACCACTCAAACACAACAAATATTTGTTTTCCCTTATAGACCTAGAATCCTTCTTCTACATATCATCTGGCAGATTATCTTTGACCCACTCAAACATCGACCCATTCACTTAATGTTAATTTTCCTCTCACCTCTTTACGAACCTTTTAGCCTTTTGACACATATCCTTAATGTTGTTCATTAGACAACTCAAACAATGATCCCCCCTTGGTCTTATGGTACTCTTACTATCAATGATCCCGAGTAGACCACTCAAACATTGATCCTACAAATACTTGTTTATGCATGGGAAATAATTTAATTCTCTTGCCACTCTGTTCACCATCTAATATATTAACAAAGTATATGGTTGAGTTTGGTTTTTTATCAAGATATTTTAACTGAGATAAAATAAAATGATAAACCTCCCTCAATGTCCTTGTCTGAGCGCCTCCAGTGCCACACACTTTTTGGTAGGCTCTGCCCACTTTTTGTTAAGCTCCGTCCACTTTTTGGTAAGACCCTCCCACTTTTTGTTAAGCCACGCCAACTTTTTGGTAAGCCCCGCCCACTTTTGCTAAACTCCGCCCACTTATGCTAAGCCCCACCCACTTTGTTAAGTCCCACCTACTTTATAAACTCTTCAGCATTGTATCATTTCCAGGTAATACATTACATCATTTTCAGGGAATTTCCATCACATCATTTCCAGTTAAGACACGCCCAGGTTTGCCCAGGGAATTTCCACAGGAAATGACACACACCCAGCCCTTCTTATAAAAGGCACCGACCACACAGGCTTTTTCAAACACGCTTTCTGCTTCACTTGAGAATGGACTACTATGCCGAAATGGATTGGGATAACTTTGCTATTCCTTGGAGTCCTACTACCTGTGTAGAACTCAACCTTCAGATTGATGAACTGGACTCGAACCTCTTATCAATGGAGGTAAGTTTGTTTATTTATTTATTTATTTATTTATTTATTTAATTAATTATTTAATTTTTTTTTTTTTTTTTTAGTTGAGACTCGTGTAAGACTTAACAAAGTTAATTTTAATATTCATAGAGCTTGATTTATACAAATAAAAATATGTATTAAATTAATACATTGTTATTTTCTTTCACAGGAAATTGTATCTGAGATACAAAATGAAAATTCTGCTTTTAACACAACTTGGGATGAAGTTATTTTTTTGTTTGAAGACATTTTGAACAACCAGGACCCCCAGAACGAGTTCTACCTTGATGACCCAGCCAAAGAGTTATACCTTGGAGATCCACAAAATCCTGAAAAAGAGTTTTACCATGATGATACTTGTTGTGAGTTATCAAAACAAAACCCACTGAACAAGTTCTACCTTGATGAGCCAGAATACAAGTCATACATTGGAGACCCACAAATTTCTGAAAATTGGGAAAGGAGTTCTCCCTGATGGTCTGCAGTTATACTATGTGAGACACATCACAGAAACCCTAAAAAAATTGGGCAAGGAGAGTTCTCCCTGATGGTCCGCAGTTATACTATGTGAGACACATCATAGAAACCCTAAAAAATTGGGAAACTGGAATTCTCCCTGATGGTCCGCAGTTATACTATGTGAGACTTATCACGGAAACCCCCGATATTTCTGAAAATTGTGGTTCTACCTTGGAGACTTGGAAAGATGGTTATATTTTTGGAGACTCGGAATGGGGGTTTTGTTTTGATGACTCGGAATGTGATACCTATCTTGGAGGCTCAACAGGAATGTGGTTATACCTTGGGAACTTAGAAAGTTGGTTTTATTTTGGAGACTCTACCTGTGGGGTCCATCATGGAGACTCTTTGCATTCTAAAGCAATGAACAATGTTCTTTGTTTAATGACGCTTGATTTAAGCAATTTCAAGAAAGTTCGAGGAAGAAAATGCTGGAAAATTCTTTCTTCCCATTTCTACTTCTTCAAACATGAAAGCCTTGAAAGACAGAATTGGAGAGAAGAGGAAAAAAAAAAAATGAAATACGTATTTAAAAAAAAAAGAAAAAAAAGATGATGTTAGGGTTAGGGTGGGATTTTGAATGTGAGGGTTAGGGATGGGGTTGGGTTAGGGATGGGGTTGGGTTAGGGTGGGATTTTGAATGTGAGGGTTAGGGTTGGGGTTGGGTTAGGGATGGGGTTGGGTTAGGGTTGGGATTTTGAATGTGAGGGTTAGGGATGGGTTGGGTTAGGGATGGGGTTGGGGATGGGTTTGGGTTAGGGATGGGGTTGGGTTAGGGATGGGGTTGGGTTAGGGATGGGGTTGGGTTAGGGATGGGGTTTGGTTAGGGATGGGGTTGGGTTAGGGTTTGTATATTATTATGACTCACTCACACATACACACACACACAAAAGTTAAGCCCCAACTGAAAAGTTGAGGGATTCTGTGTTTGGGGTTCACAGATCTCAAGAACGTATCCCCATTGTACACACAAAAGTTAAGCCCCAACTGAAAAGTTGGGGATTCTGTGTTTGGGGTTCACAGATTTAAAAACGTATCCCCATTATACACACACAAAAGTTAAGCCCCAACTGAAAAGTTGTGGGATTCTGTGTTTGGGGTTCACATATTTAAAAACGTATCCCCATTATACACACACAAAAGTTAAGCCCCAACTAAAAAGTTGTGGGATTCTGTGTTTGGGGTTCACAGATTTAAAAACGTATCCCCATTACATTTTATTTATTTATTTATTATTTTCAAGGGTCTTATCTGCTTACTTGTGTTTTTTGTAATTCTTGTGAGTAAAATGAACCCAAGATTTCTTCTCCATTTAAATCATATAATTTGTAGGTCCAAGGGACTGTATCCATTACATCATTGATTCACGATTGAAATAATTCACGAGTCCATCATTGATTTTGTGTATAACCTTTCTCAAAATGACTTTTCCATTTGTATATTCTTACATTATCACCAACTTTAAACTTGGGCTTTCTCAAATTAATCTCCTTTTCATATTCTAATTTTGTAAATGTTTCCGATGGTTTGGATTTTGTTGATGAATGAACTGTATTATTGTAATTATCTACAATATCCTGAATTAAATACACCCATTTTTGAGAACCGAGTTGTGTGAATTTTTTATATAGTCTCTCTTTCAAAGTACGATTAAAACGCTCAATAACTGCTTTTCCTTCATTAAAGGTGCTGTATAATTTAATACCCTCCCCCTTAAGAAATTTCATAAATATTTTGTTATAGAACTCTGTTCCCTCATCAGTCCATAACTTCTTTGGTTTCCTTTTATTCCTATCAAATATTAGCTTAAAGGCTAACATTAAAGTATTACCTCTCTTGTTTTTCAAAGGAACAACCCAGGCAAATCTACTCCTCAAATCAATAACGGTTAAAGCATACCTGTATCCCTTATCATTATTTAGTTCGATTAAATCAGCGGACCATATGTGGTCGGTGTATTTAGAATAAACTTTCCTTCTTTTAAACTTTGTGATTATAGATTTATGTAATTCATTAGCCAAAAGCTCCTCAGTCTTGATAACATCATTGGAGTTTAATCGTTTTTTGGGAAATAACCAAGACCAAGTTTCAATTTAGCACTTATCATTTTTTTCACAATAAACCTATCAACTTTCTCTCTCAATGTAGGATTTCGTTTCAAGGACAAATTATACAACATTTCTCTGTCTGCTTCATGTTTTTCATCCAATGTAGTGGTATTCCCATAAGCAATATCATGCTTCATACACACTTCATCAACCCTATTTATCGGCTTGGACCAAGGTTTAGGATTGTCAGCCTCATCTAATCTTTTATCCAGGTTTGTTCCAGGACCACAGAAAGAATATCCAGGTAGATGTAGTTCCCCAGGAATTCCAGTTGTTGTAAATTTACTTCCTGACAGAAACTTTTGTATGTCTCCTCCACTTTTAGGAGAGATGAATTGGCACTTTTTAGAGCCACACACTTCACATATTCCTTTTTGATAAACTCTATTATTTTTAGCTTTAACATAAGAGATATTTTTAGATTTGGTTTTCTTTTTACATTTGATACAATAACTCATATTTATTTATCAGAAAAATTCCAACAGAGTATCAAAACCTTTTTGGTTTTCAACATATACATTTCTATCTTAATTTTTAAAACAAAAAGAATCCTTAGGAATGCCTTCACTCTCTCCTCCATTTATTTACAAATAAAAACTAACTAAAGTCAATAACACCAACATCATCAACTATATGACCTTTGTCTTCTTCATGTAAATCTCCTCGGTGAACTCATCTCAACCATTTTTAAAATCATTATCTTAGTAAGAGTTGTTAATTCTTTATTTTCCTCTTTGGTGCGTTGAGATTGATTTATTTGCTGTAATACACTCAATCTTTTACGAATCTCACTGATTTCCATCTTTTTATATTTTTCCTCCCTCTCTCTTTGCTCCCTTTCCTCCCTCTCATCCTTCTCCTTTTTCTCCCTCTCCTCCTTCTCCTTTTTCTCTCTTTCCTCCTTCTCTCTTTTCTCCCTCTCCTCCTTCTCCTTTTTCTCCCTCTCCTCCTTCTCCTTTTTCTCCCTCTCCTCCTTCTCCTCCCTCTCCTCCTTCTCCCTTTTCTCTCTTTCCTCCTTCTCCCTTTTCTCCCTCTCCTCCTTCTCCTTTTTCTCCCTTTCCTCCTTCTCCTTCTCCTTTTTCTCTCTTTCCTCCTTCTCCCTTTCCTCCTTCTCCTCTTTCCTCCTTCTCCTTTTTCTCTTTCCTCCTTCTCTTCTTCAACTCCTTCCTCATCCCTTGCTACCCTTGAGTTTGAGCCCCAAAGAATATTATACATATACTCATCTGGATTTTGAGATATTCTTGTATCTATAATTATTTTTCTCATAATAGGATACCAATAAGATTTGTTGATGATTTCTAAAAGAGTTTTATATTTCATAACTTTGAGAAGTTCATTTTTATTTAATATTTTAAACAAGTCTCTATTTGTGGGTTTAGCAATATCAGTATAAGGCCAGTTTTTAATGACAAAATTCCCATGTATATGCTCCACATCATAAGGTATGTAATACCGAGCACCCTTTTCTTGTAGGTATCCTTGAATACAAAAATTATAATTCTCTTGTAGTCTTCTTCCTGCCATTTATGTATCAGAAATATATGTGAGATTAATATTATGACAGGTAATACCACCCCATCTTCCCACTACCAAATCGGTTTGTATTCCTCGGCTTTCTATCCTTATCTCATTACCTTCCTTCTTTGTCATGCTAACCATCGCTATACTATCATATATTTTTCTTTTCTTAAAACCATGTATTTGTTGTTTATTAATTGTACTTACACATAAATCCTTATCCTCATCAAGCGGATAATATTCCTCTTTACTAGACTGATTAAAATCATGTAGGTCTTCTATGTTTATTGAAAAAGACCAATTATACCCTAAATCAGGCATATCATACCCCCATTTATTAATTCGCATATTAACTATATGTCCTTCTTTATAAAATTCAATTGTAAGCAGGTAGTTAAATTCAATGAGGAAAGGTGTATGGTCAGTATAACCAGGTGTTGTGGTTGTAAATTTTACTTGTTCAACAAAACGTGCTGTTTTCTTTAAATATATATATTGTGATAAATCACTATCTAATTAAGTCATTCGCATCTGTAGGGTTTGGATAATTGATTAATTTATAAGTATTCTTCATATTAATATTTTTTACTTATACTATATTTTTGTCGTTCAGCCTGTGCCTTTGTATAATAATTTGATAAATCAATATCCTGAGAGGATTCTCCAAAGTAGTGGGGCGGCTTAGCCCAAATATTCAAAAGAATTGTGCATTTTGTGATACAAGCACCAAATTTGGCACAAATGTACATTAATATGTTGCGAACATTTTCAGATATTGGGCCACTTGAAATTCTCTCTTTATGTCCGCCATATTGGATTTCAAAATGGCCGCCACTTGAAATCTACATTTGCTATTATCTCTGGACGTAATGCAGCTATTGACTTGATTCTGGTATATAAATGTATGTTTTTGGGGGCAAGGAATCCAATGGTACCAATTTCAACTTAATATTATCTATCACAGTCTGTTATATAATTTTATTTGGAAATTATCTAGGCAAATATTGGATTCAACACAATACTTTGAAAAGAATGTCTTAGTTCTGTAAATAAAAAAATAAAAAAAACTATACTAAATCACTAGTAACAACTCAGACAAGCTCATATATACTGGCAGTCTAAAATATAAATTAATATCCCATTAGGAAACAAAGTGACCCATTCATTTGTGTTTTTCATATGCATATTTTATGTAACATTACATTCATATCATCAATAAATACCAAACATGCATAATCCCCTTTTCCTAGACCCTTTAAGCCATCTTTTGTGTTTCTAGAGTACAGAAATTTCTTGTATAGGCTTCCATCTGTCTTGTTTCCTTAACAATGCACTGTAGCATGTCTTTAACAATGTTTACAAACATGACTCCACTACATGTCTTTAATCACAGCCCTGACCCAAATAAAAGAGTAGAGAGGCTGCATGTGTGTTGACCCACATCAACTGTGTTCTTTGTGTGTGGCTGTGTTTAAATCACCTTGTGACTCCACATAAATGAGTTAATTACATACAATCTGGGCTCAGCTAGACAACATTGTGTGGTCAGCAATGAAGACGAGAGTCTGAATTACATGTATGCAAAAGACCTTGTGAACCAGTGAAGCAAATACACGGGTAAGCATGAATTAAATCTAGGGCATGATATAATTTCCATGATGTTTACCTCTACACTCAATGGTGGAAGGAGGTAATGTTTTGATCCCAGCTTGTCTGTATGTCTGTTTGTCTGTTAGTCCACAAAATTCCAGACAAAGCTTGTAGTAGTGGTAGTTGTAGTGGTAGTGGTGATAACAGAAATTGTTATATAGAACTGAACTTATATTATTATTATATGCAGAAAATAACTTCATTTCTATATGCCCTGCAGTGGACAGGTTAATTGGTTTATGCACTGAAGGGGTCACCCTGGTGTGCACTGCTGTGTTCTGCCTCACTGAGTTGTTCAGGTATGATGTACTCAGCACAAGTTTACCTGATACACATGTGTACTGGCTAAAACCACTTTTCTGGTGGGCACGACAGAGGCAGGTTGTCTAATAGCCAACCTGGTCTTACTTTTTTGGGGTTTATCTGAAATTCTTACTATAAGGCTTTAAATTAGAAATGTTTTATATAAAGTAGTATTTTGAGTGAAGTGTGTATTCCACACTGACAGTTTTGACATGTTCTGAATTTAACACGAAGGCTGTAATTAACAGAACGGGGTATGTCTGGAAAATGTACTCTCCAACCTAATAAGAGTTTAGACTGATTTATATTTAAATCTTGGCTGTGTAAATATTGTAAGAATTTATGAATTCAAATGTTTTGTAAATATTCAATAAATTTGGGAATATTTTTTAACTAAAGAATCTCATGTGATTTTATTTCTCTTCTTGCCTCCGGTATGGGTGAAAATTTAATTCCGGCATAATCTCACAAAACTAATTCCCTAAGTGTGCCAAGCTAAATGCTCTACGATATAGAGGAATTATCCTCCTCTCCATTAGTATGGCGGAGGAAACCCCTCTATTATATATACTAGGGCATGCCCGTACTATATCTATATCTAAAATTATATCCCCCCCCTCTATTTACATGAAATGGTTTGGTCCAAAGCGAACGGCTTGCGAGTATGGTGACAATCCCCCCCTCTATTTACATGAAATGGTTTGGTCCAAAGCGAACGGCTTGCGGAGTTTGGTAAAGAAATCGCCATACCATGCACAAACGCGCAGGAAAGCGAAAGAATCGCAAATTAGTTTTAATTAGTTTTAAAACATAGTTTAACGCCAACATAGCGGCAACATAGTTTGCCAACGTGAAATAAATGAATACGCTCTCAAATGTGCCGTCCGAGGCAGCCGTTCGGCACACGTGATAGCTCGCTGCTCTCTGATTGGTTGAATCGTTTTTTGGACATAGCTCGGTAACTACTTCTCCGATTAATATGAAACCTTGAAAAGGCACATCCTCGGGTCCCCAGCAATATACCTGGCAAGTTTAAAGTATATCGGACCCGTGGTTGTCGAGAAACAGCGGTCACAGACATACAGACATACAGAGATTACTGGAATTATAGATAGATAACAAAATGTTAACATTATATCATTGTATCGTTGCAGATTCAGAAGACAGTTCCACCATGTCCAAGAGCTTCAGACTAGCTGATGTTGAGCGAACTTCACCATCAACATCACAGCACCTCACCACAACTGACTGGAAGTTATGCCTTATATGTCAAGAGGACAAGACGGAGACACTGACCAAACCTGACCAATCAAAGAGAAAAGACATTGGGAGTGGGTACTGTTCACTCGCAGAGAACTTGGTCAAATTCAGTGAACTTGGAGAGCTTCCAGGATCATTTCACCTGGAAAGACTCGATGATGGTCATGGCATTGAAGCTGCGATGGTTGCACACGGTGCAAAATATCATCAGACATGCAGGCTCCAGTACAACAACACCAAACTGCAGAGAGCACAAAAGAGAGCACTCAAGAAAGAATGTGAGAGCGATGAGGAACAAGCTGCATGCAAACGCACCAGGTTACATTCATGCTCATCGAGTACAGAGAAGAAGGTCCCAGAAAATTGTTTCTTCTGTGAACAACCTGCTGGGGCTGACAGTCTTCGGAAAGCTGCAACATTCCAAATGGACAAACAGGTGCGTGCCTGTGCAACCCTTCTTGGTGATACAGAACTGCTGGGCCGTCTCAGTGGTGGGGACATGATAGCGTTGGACGCCCAGTATCACCCACGGTGCTTGATAGGACTTTACAATCGCACAAGAAAGGCCCAGTCAACAGGATCACAGGACACAAAACAAGAGCGAGCAATGTCGGCAGTTGTCTTCGCTGAACTCGTCCTCTACATTGAAGAAACCAGACAAGATGAGGAGACGGCACCAGTATTCAGATTGGCTGACCTTGTCCAGCTCTATCAGTCCAGAATGGAACAGCTAGGAGTCCAGCTCGACACGAGAGTCCACTCCACACGACTGAAACAGAGACTGTTGGCTCAGTTTCCTGACATGCGGGCACACACCAAGGGGAGAGACATCCTGATGGCATTTGAAGAAGATGTCGGTGCTGCTCTTGCCAAAGCCTGCGAGCTGGACAGTGATAGTGATACAGTCCATCTTGCCCATGCTGCACAGATTGTTCGCCGTCACATGTTTGGAGAAGCCAAGCCCTTCACAGGATTCCCTGAAGTATGTCAAGAAGAATCTGTGCCACCGTTGCTGCTTGCCCTAGTCAGTATGATCCTAGAGGGACCCAGCATCAAGGAACAGATGGCAGACACTAACCCTGCAGCAACTGCCACAGCTCAGATACTGAAGTTCAACAGCATCAAACACAAGCGAACACGTGGCACCACATCATCCACCAGTGTCAGGCACAGTGCTGCACAGGAGACCCCACTTCCAATATACATAGGGATGATGCTGCATGCTCATACACGCAAGAAGGAATTGGTCGACAGACTGTCACACCTTGGCCTGAGCATCTCCTATGATAGAGTGCTCCAGCTCTCAGCACAGATGGGCAACAGTGTCTGCCAACAGTTTCACAGAGAACGAGTGGTCTGCCCTCCGGAGATGCGTGGCAAAGTGTTTACAACTGCCGCTGTAGACAACATAGATCACAACCCCAGTGCAACAACATCAAAGGACTCCTTCCATGGTACCGCTATCTCCCTCATACAACATCCTTCTTACACTGGTGAAGGAGTGGATCGGAGTATCGTCATTGTTGGAGGATCTGGGGATGCTCTGGAGAAGGACAGTACACACGTTACTGGACCAGGCTAACTGAGGCAGCTCACAGCTGCATTGAGCTGGTTTCTTTCAAGTGCAAGAAAGGGTGTGTGAGGCACTGCAAGTGCAAAAAGGCTGCCCTTCAGTGCACAGCCCTCTGTGTGTGTGAAGGGGACTGCACATGACGACGAGTCAACAACATACATGTACTTGTGGCAATGCTGAACTTGTTAACATGACACTGTTTATGTACACGTATCTTCAGTACCGGTATATACCTAGCCTCAGATACCAGTACACCTAGCCTCAAATACTAGACCATGTAGCATGTCAGTATTATACCTAAGACATTTACAGAACTAAGACATTCTTTTCAAAGTATTGTGTTGAATCCAATATTTGCCTAGATAATTTCCAAATAAAATTATATAACAGACTGTGATAGATAATATTAAGTTGAAATTGGTACCATTGGATTCCTTGCCCCCAAAAACATACATTTAGATACCAGAATCAAGTCAATAGCTGCATTACGTCCAGAGATAATAGCAAATGTAGATTTCAAGTGGCGGCCATTTTGAAATCCAATATGGCGGACATAAAGAGAGAATTTCAAGTGGCCCAATATCTGAAAATGTTCGCAACATATTAATGTACATTTGTGCCAAATTTGGTGCTTGTATCACAAAATGCACAACAGGTTTGCTATGCTGCTACACTAAAGATAGAACCATCTTTTCCAACATGTCATTTATATTAGATTAAAAATGATATCATAAAAATTTTCATTATTGTTGAGTTGAAATAATACATATAAACATAATTGACCACAACATTTAGAATTAATTTCTTGAACTTTAAATGTTTGATAAACACCATTCTGTAAGAATTGTATTACTTCAACAGGCGGTGGCATACCATAACTATCAAAATAATATTTATCCTGACTATTATGATACAAACCCAATGAGAACCATTCTGTGTGTCTAAATTCATAATAATATTATTTGTATCTTATTTATATGTGTTAATTCATCTCTCATACAAATAACCACATTATCAATTTTTAGTGTTTTACAATACTTAGCTAGTTCTATATTTGACGTTGTATTCTTTCCAAATTGTTTAAACCATTTATCCATTTATTTATGAGAAAGATACAATCCATCACCCCGTTTAGTTAGTTTAACACCCGCTTGAGCGATAGAGGTAAGCATATCTCCAATCAACAATCTAGCTTTATCAGGTAGACTTTCAAGTTTTTGAGCAAAATCTACAATTACACCACTTCTACTAATTTGTTTCTCCAACTCCTTGTTATGTCTTTCCAATTCTTTTTGAGCTTTTAGTTGTGCCTTCCTTTCGTTAGCAGTTTTTACCGCTGCTGAAATACCACCAGTCAATGCTCCCGCCGCACTTAAACCAGCAAATAAAGGAATTAGAAACGGGAGAAATCCTCCCTCTTGTATTGAATATTTCTTTAACATAGGTTTTGTCATTTTAATTTTAAGTGAACCAGTATCATTTAGTGTTTTTACTTGTGTTTGTGTGAGTAAAACATCAATTCTTACTGCTCCTTTTCTTTGAATTGTATTAACATTAATAATACAAGGCTTTTGATTTTGAATAAAAGATGTTAATTTATTAAGATTGATTTGATTAACATATACCGGTTCTTTCCGACTCATTTATTTATGAGAAAAAAACCTATGTGATATTAATCATAACACCATGATCTGTATTAATCTGCAATTCTGTTTCCTCCAAAAGCAAACAATAAGCATCAACTTCTTCATTCTCTCCTCTTTCAATGTATAGAGAAGTATCCACTCTATTAGACTTTATAGTTTCCTTTTGAGAACTCAGGTCAATTGCGTAGATTGTATAAAGTTTTTGAAACACAACCATATCCAAAATAGGATCATTATTACCGTTGCTTTCACACACCTTTTGGTAAGACTTGTAGGCTTCCGCATAATCATTTTTTCCCCAATCAATTTCCAATCTATCTCGTGGGTAAAATGTACCATCAAGAGAAACCCGAAGTTGTTTCACCTTAGCATTATCACTCAGCGCATTATTCTTATCAGTACCTTCATCTCCATCTGGTTTCTTAAAAATGAGCCATAGGTATCGTGGCTTTCCTTGAAGAACACCTAAATTCCAAGTGTAGGTAGTGTGTTCCAGTTTAACGTGTTGACATCTTCTTTTAAGGTATGATACATTTAGTGGTTTCTTTGAGTTAAGTCTTCTATTTAACATCTCTTCCGTTTTAAGATTAGGAGTATATTCACTAATATACCAACACAAATCATTAATAACACATTTATTATTTTCACCAAAAGCATTTTGAGCCCCAAAAAGCAATCTATTTACATTATCATGCCTTTGTAGTTGAAATCTAATTTTAAGCCCATACAAAACTTTATCATAATCACAAAATCCAAATATACCTTCAAGAGGTACTGCTATGGTAAAACTATTCTCTGCTTTTGAATCATCATTATACATTGACTTCCTTTGACTATAACCAGGGTCAGCATTTGTTCCCGTTGACATATCAGGAATAAAACCTTCAACAGCTCCCTTACCCATTCTATCACTAAACAAATATAGTGTAAATTTCATCATTTCAGATGTAGCAGAGACATAATCAACCGCTTCAACCTCTTGTGTTCCAATATACAGGCGGACACTATCAAACATTTTCCAGAAGAAATCATTTACGAGTGTAGCATTAGTATTATTCGCAGCCTTAGTGAATTTAAATTTACACAGCAAGAAACTATCAGCTATATTCAAGTAAGTTTGTTGATTATTTATTTCAAAACTTTTTGTTCCATTTGAATTCCAGTCTGTTCCTGTTATAGCATTTACCTTGAAATAGTCTTCCTTTTTAGTGGAGTTTGAAATGATAATTGTATCATCCAATTCATAGATACTATCAATCGCTTCCATAATTGTATTTATATAGCATTAAAATTGTTGAAACCCTGACCCAAGTATTTTAATGATTTTTTGTCGTTCTTGTGAAGATAGTTGAGTTTTACCTTTTTTTATTTCTTTGATTGCTTGTAATTTATGAGACTCCTTTTGAGCATCTTTTATACTCTTTATAGCACCCGCAACTGAGCCCACGGCAGAAGCAGTTGAACCAATTAGGTCTTTATGTTTAAGAATGGTTGAACCAATACCCATTAGAGTATCAATAATCCCATCTCCTTTATTTCTAAATTGATGTCCCACACCCCGTTGTCTCTTTGGTTTATAGTATCCTCTACCAAGAAACATACCTTCACCCTTATAGTATGGTGAAAGGAACATCCCATCCCCTGTAATTACTTTATATATTCCCAACTCGTGTTTTCTCACAATAACCATTATTTATTTATTGAAAAACTTCACGTAGGTGAATTCTGATGGATATAATTTCTTCATTAAAGGAGATCATACGATTATCTTGATCGGTTATCCTAAAATTTACCCTGTATATGGTTTTTCCTGACACAGGTAAATAGACAAGATTTTTTGGTTCCATATTGAATTTATAACCAATCGGGGTTGAGTATGCACTGAATGAAAATATTGTATTTGTTCTTATTCCATCGTTATAAGCACCATCAATCAAATCACAATGAATTAATACTGAATTTATACCGGAGGATATTTGAATGACATTATCACTGTAAGACATCCCGTTAGTTTCAATCTTTTTTGAAGAGAAACCCAATAGCTCTCTGAACGAATTTTCAATCGTGAAATCAACTTTATAATTATTTTTAAGTTTAATCGTAGATTTTGAAGTGTGTTTTTGAATATCTATTACCATATTTTTTGGTTCATCACCTTTTTCTTTCATAAGGCGAGAGACTTCAGAAGATATTTGAGAAATCTCGTAAGCTCCGGGTGAAACTGTTATAGTTTTGTACCCACTTCCTGGATTATAACTAAACTTGTTGTTTTTCTCTGTGATATTAAAAAGTGTATTGTAAGTCTCCATTGACAACAAAGAAGCCTCATATGAGGTAAGGGGGTCAAGTTGTAGTGGGTACGGGAATGATGCTGTGTAATCACTCGTTGTGAAATTAAAACTAAGAATTGTGCTTCTCATCTTATTTAATATCTAATAAAATATCTTTGTATTGACATTTATTAATTATTTTCATACTCATCAACAGATCTAAAATGGCGGATGCTTCATTAAAACAATTGTTGTTTCCAGCCTTCTTACTACCTAACAACAATAATAACCTATTAACTAATTTTGATGGGTCATTTGGAAGAAAACTAACACCCGAACCAAGCTTACTTAAAGCATCAATAATATGTTTCTCCTTCTCATTTTTCTTACTTTTACCGGCAACAGAAACTCCATAATCAAGTGAGTTTAGTAAATCAATATATACCCTATCTTCCGCATTTTCCATATCAAGTGGGTCATCAAAATATTTTGAACCGCTGAATCTGGAGTTTGTTAGAAGAAACATTAATCTTGGAGTTAATTCAGCATTTGGTTGAGCAGAACTTAAGAACACCAATTTATCATTAAATATCAATAACTTTTCTTTCACAAGATGGAACTGTGCTGGTTCTTCTGTTGGAATGAGACCTGCTCTGGTTTTTGAACCCGCCAAATATTCATTGTTTTGAAGAGCTTCCACAACATAATTAGGTGGTTGATTTACCTCCTCAAGTTTCCGAAATAATCCTTCATCATCATATTCTAATTCTCCAAGTTCTTGCGCTGTCATTTGACTAAAATCTTTGAGCATTTGAAGTTTTTTTGGAGTAAATTCTACTGTGGGAACTGTAGGTGAATGTTGAGTTTTCAAAAGTGGTTAAAAAAATTTATCTTGTTTTCTTTCAAAGGCTTCTTCACCAGTTAGTTTCTGTCTCCGTTTCTTCTTTATCTCTTCCTGTTGCTTTACAACTTTTGAAACCAACTCTTGATGTTCTTTAAACTTTCTTGCTCTTTCTTCGGTATTCATTTTCTGTATTTATTTATTTTAAAATATCATTTAATGAATTGTAAAGGTTAATGGGAAAATTTTCCTTTTCTTCGTCATTATAGTAAATGTGTTGAAATAAATCCTTTTCTTTAAATATGTTATCAAATTCTTTATTGGTATTAATATGAGTTGTTATTTCTTCTTCACTAATACTTGTATCTCTGCTTTTCATACGTTTGCGTTGAGTCTCCTCATTGATATCAAAACCGAATGATAAAATCTTAGCTTCATCATCACGCAAATGTTTAATAATTTGTCTCATTCCTTCAGGATTAGTTTCTAAAATCCCAAGACCATTAGATTTTACTTTATTTAACTCACTCTTACAATGTGAATATTTTGTAGAACCAAGAGAGACCTCCTCAAATATTTGACCTTCGTTCCTCAATCGCATATGTTTCTCCATTGAAATGTAGTAATAATCTTTCCCTTCTACTTCTCCTGGTCGCATTGCTCTGGTTGTAGTACTTACAAAACGAATAATCGGGTGTTTTTAAAAAAAAACTTACAATCTTTTCATTTTTACTATTCAAGAGTTTAGATTTATGAAAGTTCTTTCCTGAAGCAGATTTACCCACAAGATTAATAATAATAGTTGTCATTTATGTGTGTAAAATATCAGTGAGTATCTCATCTTGTTTCACAACAATATATTTATATTTTCCAATCGTGTGTTTCATATAATTTTCAAATTCTTTTTTATTACATAACGTAGAGAAATTATCTCTCCAAAAATTATTTACATCTATTGAATTTAACTTAAATAAAATAAAAGTATTGGCATTGTTTCTTATTGAGCGCCAAGGGAGTTGAAAATATGACTGACTAAGATAAATACAATTACAAGAAGAATGTCTCCCTCTTGTATAGTAGCTATCCATTACTGTTTGGTTTCTCTCACTAACACAATCATCAAAGATAACGAGGTTCTTTTTTGATTTATCTAAATCTTGAGGTGAAGGTATATCATCCGTATTATCACTGAGAATACAAGTTATGGGTTTTGATTTTGATTTCTGTGTATCACAAAATAGTTGTATTATATCCTCAATGTTGTAATCATTTAGTTTGTTTTGAAGTTTAAATAAACCGATAATGTCTTCCTTTTTAAGACCCGCATTAAAACCTTGTGATAGTAGTTGATACTCGGGTTGAAAACTTGACTTCGTAAAAATTATTAAATTATCATAATCTAAAAAGTTCGGGGTAAGGAGCATCTTTAAAAGCAAACAGGTTTTTCCACATCCGCTTGAACCAACTATTAGGCATCTCAATGAATTTGGAATGTTTTTATGGTTATTAAATTTTATCTTATTTTCCCAAACGGGTAAAAAATCATTCATTTATATATTTGGAAAACAAGTCATCTAACTTTTTTTGAGCTATTTTAGAAACTCTATATTTTATCCTGAGTTCGGGTTTAATTTCAAAATAATTCATTATTTTATTTATATAGTATCTTGTATTAACATTTCCATTAAAATTATTTTGAATAATAAATATCATTAAACCCTTATACATTTCCTCAATACAAATAGTCTCTTCCCTTGAAAGAAATGGTGTATTATCATCACAATACTTAACATTCATCTCTCTTATTAATCTTGTAAAGTAATTCATTTTTGGTTCTAATTTAAAAGAGTTATATATTTATATATTTTTTTTATTGTCATTAATTAAAATTAAATCACAGAAAATACATTGTTTATATGAACCCTCATTATTAAGCCCTATTCCATCACAAGCTGGACAATTCTCTAATTTATCATATGGAGAGTCTGGAAATTCTAAATATCCTTCAGAACTTATCATATTTATATCGTAAATTTTTACTTAAACTAAACGCAAGTTTATTCATTAATAAATACAATGTTTCAAAGCACAAAAGACAAATTTCAATCAATCTCTACTTCGGTGGAAGATATAGAAAAATATGTCAAAGATGTTAAATTGAACAAAGATAAATATGGAAATTTTTGGGTAAAACCAGTTATGGAAAATAACATGAGCCCCTCTATTTCATTTAAAGGAAGAGCTCTAACTATACCTGGAAAGACATCCATTAAAGTAAATCTAACAAAACTTTCTCCTCTACTCCTGGCAATTTATTCAAAGCTTGAAAAAGTGATCGATCGCGATACTTTGAAAAAGAATGATAAGACCATCAACAATACTCGTGGAGAAATTTGTATTTACTTTAATAATCCAAAGGGTGTAGATCTAAGTAAAATGAATGATGTTAATATTTCTGGTGAAATGTCATTTCGTTCTATGATAGTTAGAGATTATTTAAAGTTAACTTTTGATATTAAAAATCTAGAGATTGAATCTGTTAATGAAAGAAAGTATATAGATATTGATGGGAATATTTTTCCTGCTAATTAAATGAGTCATTACAGCAGTGAAGATTTTACTATTTTATTGAACTCGGACGACAGTAATGATCGTATTTCATTGAACTCGGACAATGGTGATGATAGTATTTCATTGAACTCAGATGATAGTTATGATGCTAATAGTTTGTGCTCAAATGATAGTTATGAGAGTAGCTTTATTGATGACTGAGTATGATTCTGAGTATTCATGTGATAGTTATGACTCAGATGATTCTGAGTGAAAAAGTATTTTAGTTTAAGTATAGTTTCATATATAAAAAGCCTGTAAAAAGGCACTTTCTTCTATAAGTGTTTTACTTTAAGCACAGTTTCATATTTAAAAAAAACCTCTAAAAAGATGTTTTACTTTAAGTATAATTTTGCTATATAAATATGATCAAAGCAACGTATTGCGACGTTTGTGAACAAGAATATAAACAACACAAAAGACACCTTAAAACTAACAAACACACATTTAATCTACTTCACCAAATATCTCCTATTCAGAAGGAAACAAAACGCTGTTCTGCCTGTCATAAAAATATCCTCAAGAAAGGCTTCGAAATACATCTTAAAACAAATCAACATTTATCAAATTTTATCACAACTAAAAACTCTGATGGTGCATTCAAAGGACATATTAAAATAAGAGTCTTTAACTTCAAACCTCCTGAACCAGAGTCTATAGTTGATGCTGTAGAAATAGTTAAACCTGCTGTTCAAACGTTGATTGAAAAAACACTAAAAGAAATGAAACCACTAAAATTTTATATGGGAGTAAAATTAGAAATGACAAAGGATGAAGGAGTTATAGATACACCATACATGAGAACTGAGCCACACTTTATATCTTCATATCAAGATTTTAAAACATCAGGAGTCTATGATGAACTTATTAAACAAGAGCATGATGTGGATAATTCAATCGTAGGAAGTGGATTCAATATAGGAAAAATTATTTACATAGACATTCATATTCTTAAATCAGATCCTCTAAAAGCTTCTTCTTACATTGATTTACCCAGTGTTATCAAAAATAGAAAAGCAGTTATCAATATCAAAAATAAAGACAATAAATGTTTTCTCTGGTCTATTCTAGCACACTTACATCCTCCACATTTTCATGATGAAAGAGTATCTCATTATAAAAAATATGAGAATACATTAAATACGAAAGATCTAAAGTTTCCGATGACTTTAAATGATATTCCTAAATTTGAAAAGATGAATAATTTATCAGTTAATGTTTATGGTCTAACAGAAACAAACAACATTCAGGTTTTAAAGCTTTCTGACAATTGTAAACAAACTCATATTAATCTTCTATATTTTAATTCAGATGAAAATTCACATTATACATACATCAAAGATATTACAAAATTAATAAAACCACAAGCATGTAAAAGAACAAATAAAATATATATTTGTATGCGTTGTCTTAACTTCTTCCATACACAGGAAAGATTAGATAAACATTCAAATTATTGTGGTGAACATAAATCAACGGTAATCAACATGCCTAAAAAAGGCTCAAAGATCACATTCAAAGATGAAAAGGAAACAATAAAACATCCATTTGTTACACATGCTGATTTTGAAAGTATTTAAGAAAAAATTGATACTGCTTCTCCAGATCCAAAAGAATCATACACAAATAAATATCAAAAACATACTCCTTGTGGTTTTTGTTATTATATCAAATCTTCCGTTGGTGATGAATATAACAAGTTAGAGGTGTATAGAGGCTCAAATACCCCAGAGGAGTTTGTGAAACGACTAGAAAAAGACTGTGTCCGATTAACCAAGATAATGAGAGAAACCAATAAACCAATGTCCTTAACAAGTAAAGAAAAAATAAATTTAGACAGCCAAAGGTTGCCTGTCATATTTGTGAGAAGAAAATTGGTAAAGGTCTAAAGGTTAGAGACCATTGTCATCTCAATGGTAAATATAGAGGTCTGGCTCATCAAAGTTGTAATATTAATTATCAACTCCCCTCTTTCATTCCTGTTTTTCTTCATAACAATGGTCATTATGATACACATCTATTTATCAAGGAACTCTCAAAGTCTTCTGGAAGTATCTCAGCAATTCCAAACACGGATCAGAAATACATTTCATTCACAAAAACAATTCACACATCTCCTATTACTCATATCAGATTTCTTGATACATTTAAATTCATGGCAAGTCCATTGGCTAACTTGGTTCAAAATCTAAAAGAGTTTCCATGTCTTTCAGAGTATTTTTCAGATAAAGATTTACTAACACAAAAGGGAATTTATCCCTATGACTATATGGACTCATTTGAGAGATTCAATGAAACACAACTTCCTTCAAAAGAAAATTTATATAACAAATTAAACAACAGTCATATATCTGATAAAGATTATGTACACGCACAAAATGTTTGGGAAAAATATAACATCAAGAATCTTGGTGAGTATCACGATTTGTATCTCAAAACTGATGTGCTTTTATTAGCCGATGTATTTGAAGCCTTTAGATCTGTTTGTCGCACTGGATATGGATTGGATCCTGCTCACTACTACACAGCACCTGGATTGGCCTGGAGTGCGATGTTGAAAATGACAAAACAAGCTTTGGATTTGATAACCGATGTTGATATGCTTTTGATGATTGAAAAGGCAAAAAGAGGTGGAATTTCACAAGTCTGCTCGAGTAGATACGCAAAAGCAAATAACAAATATCTTCCAAATTATGATTCAACGAAAGAGAGTTCTTACTTGATGTACTATGACGCGAACAACCTGTATGGCTGGGCAATGTCTCAGGCTCTTCCTTATGGAAAACTTAGATGGGTAAAGGAAAAAGACTACAAAAAGGTTTTACAAGACGAATGTATCTCTACACAAAAAGAATTGGATAAAGAAAAAGTTGGTTATTATTTTGAAGTTGATTTGAAATATCCAGAGGAACTTCATAACCTACACAAAGATCTCCCATTTGCTTGTGAAATGGAAAGTCCAAAGAAGGAGTGGTTAAGTGATTATCAACAATCATTTAATATAGGTGAATCAACAGAAAAATTACTTACTACATTATATAACAAGAAAATTTATGTTCTACACCAAAGAAATTTGTGACAATATTTATCAAAAGGTCTAAGAGTAAAAGGAAAGTCCAAAGAAGGAGTGGTTAAGTGATTATCAACAATCATTTAATATAGGTGAATCAACAGAAAAATTACTTACTGCATTATATAACAAGAAAAATTATGTTCTACACCAAAGAAATTTGCGACAATATTTATCAAAAGGTCTAAGAGTAGAGAAGATCCATAGGGTTCTAAAGTTCAATCAATGTCATTGGTTGAAGGGGTACATTGATTTTAATACACAAAGAAGAACAGAGTCAAAAACAGATTTTGAGAAAGACTTTTATAAATTGATGAATAATGCGGTCTTTGGTAAGACCATGGAAAATGTGAGGAAAAGACAAAATATCAGACTATCAACATCTTGGAAACAAGCATCAAAATTAATTAATAGACCGAGTTTTACTAGAGCTGAGGTCTTTACTGAGAACTTTTGTGCGATCCATTTGATTAAAGAGAGTATTGAAATGGACAAACCTATTTATATTGGAACATCAATTCTTGATTTATCAAAGTCATTAATGTATGATTACTTTTATAATAACTTGAGGAAGAAATATCAAAATGATGTTAATCTACTTTATATGGATACAGATAGTTTTATTTTGCAAATTAATACTGATGATGTTTATTCAGACATGAAAAAGGACATTAATATCTATGACACTAGTAATTACAGTCCAGAGAGGGAGTTGTTCTCTTCTAAAAATAAAAAGGTGATTGGAAAGTTTGAGGATGAATTAGGAGGAAATGTCATGAGTGAATTTGTGGGATTGAGGTCTAAGGCTTATGCTTATAAAAACATTGTGAATAACGTTGAAAAGACTGATAAGAAGTTAAAAGGTGGAAAGAAAAATGTTATTAAAGAAACAATAAACTTTAAGGATTATTATAACTGTTTAACAACAAAGAAAGAAGAGTTTAGAAAGATTAATGGAATAAGAAGTTATAAACATAAATTATATTCAGAAGACGTGAATAAGAAAGCATTGGGGGCTTTTGATGATAAGAGGTTTATTTTAGAAAATGGAATTGATAGTCTCCCTTATGGTTATATAAGTATATAAGTGATAAGTTAAAAAGGGGGGTTAGGGATTGTAATGGGCTACCGCCGCCTCTTTACTATTATATAAATGATAGAACCAAGTACCAACCAGACTAAAGAGTGGAGGTGTAATCAACCTTGGTATATAAATGGTAAACATAACGAATGTGAAAAATATCAAATAGGTATAATTGAAAAGACAACTGGTGAAAAAATTTACAAAACAAATAAGAGAATTAATTTAAATACCGGTGAATAGGGTAAAAAAGATGGAAATATTTTTGAGTGGACGGAAAACTTTGATGGTGTCAGGAAAATATATACTTTAATTTTAAAATGGTATGTGGCACTGGAGGCGCTCAAACAAGAACATTGAGGGAGGTTTACCATTTTTTGGAGCTCAGTTAAAATATCTTGATAAAGAACCAAACTCAAACATATACTTTGTTAATATATTAGATGGTGAAGAGAGTGGCAAGAGAATTAAATTATTTCTCACGCATAAACAAATATTTGTAGGATCAATGTTTGAGTGGTCTACTAAACAACAACAATGATCATCGATATTAAGAGTAAAAGGTTAAAAGGTCCACAAGGCCAAGGGGGTGTTAAGGGGAAATGAAGAAAAGTGATGGTGAGAGGGAGCAAATATTCATAGGATCATTGTTTGAGTGTTCTAATGAACAACATTAAGGATAAGAGTTGGTTATCCTTCGCTATAGCTATTATTTCAAAAGGCCAAAAGGTTCGTAAAGATCAGGGTGGCAGAAATAGAGGTGTTAATGGGCAATGAGGTTAAGAGGAAAATTAACATGTAAGTCAATGGGAAAATGAGAGTGTCCCAGAAGCAACATATATACACTACTAACCTCCATGTACTTAAGTGGGGATCTGTTCGAGCGGATGTCGTGTAAGGTGTATAATTGTCCCATGACGAGGGGTGGGGTTATGCTAATTAGGTAGGGGTTAATGGTAAATCCCCTGAATGTAAATTGCCTCTGTGACCTTTTTCCTCTATTCCTTATGACACACCCCACACCCACCACACCTAAAGCACACCCACCACACCTAGAGCACTCCACACCTAAAATAAACACGACATAAAAGTCCCGAACACCTCGAAGACCCAAAAACACGCCAAAGACCCAAAAGACATGGAAGACACAAAAAACCCCGAAGACCCAAAACACCCTGAACACCCAAAACACACTGAAGACCCTCAAAGCCCAAAAGACCCCAAAGACCCAAAATACCCCCAAAGACCCAAAACACACTGAAGATCCTCAAAGCCCAAAAGACCCCAAAGACCCAAAATACCCCGAAGACCCAAAAGACCCCGAAGACACAAAACACCCCAAATACCCGAAAGGCCCAAAGTATCCAAAAGACCCTGAAGACCCAAATGGTCCTGAAGACCCAAAACACCATGAAGACTGAAAAGACACTGAAATGGTCAAAGATGCCTATCCCTCTGAAACTATGGGTGGTGAGGCGCACAGAGCGCACCGAGTCACGCTCGTGGAATTGGCAAAAGCCATGACCATGAAAAGAGCCTGGTGTTGGCTTAGCGGTTTGGGTGCCGGCTTGGGATCCTAGGATCCTGGGTTCGAATCCTAGTCGATTGCTGAATTAACGCCAGGGGGGTTGACTCAGCCTGTCATCCTTCCGAGGTCGGCAAATTTGAGTACCAGCTTGCTGGGATGAATGATCACGGTGTGTACCCCGATTTACAATAGGCACACTGTATCCCTGCGCATAGTAAGAGTGTGACCAAGGGTTGGCGTCAGGAAGGGCATCCGGCCAGAAAAACATTGCCTCAAACAGGGAACCATGAATTGTCATGGGGCCCGCAAGGCTAACCCCTGCCCTAGCGGGGAAAAATGGCCTTAAAACGATCATTCATTCATTCACTCATGACATGTGAACATTTGATAAGGGGAGTGGAAAGGATCAAAAGAGTCAGAAAGAGGAGAAAAGCTCAGTCGTGGTTTGGAAAAATAGGGGCAATACCGCTGGGTGCTCACCTGTTCGAATAAAGCAGGATACTGCACTGACTAAGGGTATTTTAAACCAATTTCAATGGTCTCTTTAAGCGTCTAAGCGTCGCTATAAGTTCTATAAGACAGGGTAGCATGTAGATTCACACTAACATAATCATAAGACTTTAAACAAACAAAAAATACCTATTTTGGGGGCAACCCCTCCCCCTCCCAACCCAGTATACCTCCTCAGACCACAGTTTTTCTAATGCCTTGCACAAACATTCGCACATCACGGGTGGTTAAGGTTGTGGTCAAATTTCATCAAAATTGTGTGTGTACTTTCAGGGAAGAAAGCAAATACCTATTTTGGGGGTCAAACCTGGATCCAATTTGACCCCCAGTAGACCCCCTAAAACCACGATATTTTTTAATGCCGTGAACAAACCTTACTCACAACGTACCAAATATCATTGTGCCAAGTTTCGTCACAATTACAAAAGCAGTTTTGGAGAAGAAGTTGCAAGTGTTTCCGGACTGACAACGCGCCATCGCATAAGATCCCCGGAACCACGTTACAGGTGGGGTAATCATGTGTTAATTAATGGGATTGAAGGAATGGACTGGCAAGATACTGATGAATATATTTTTCTACAGTATGTAATAGATGAATCAATAAATTCAATGTCCATAAACTTTTGTCAGAAGAAGAATCCCAAATTTTAATTCCCGAGGAGGACAACACTTTTGTTTACAAGGGAATACACAGCAAGGAACAATAACCTTTATCAAACCAAGAAGAGCATACTACAATTCACGAAAGCACATTGCAAGATTCACTAAAAGTCCCAAGTGAAAAATCCTGGAACAGTAGAGATGTTCAACAAAGGAAACATGATAAGGCTACACCAAATAACAGCAGCATGCACAGTATACAGTCAACATACAGTGTAGATAAACCAAGTAAAATCCTAAGTACAACATTTGCAACATTTACAAACCCAGTGAAAATCCTAAGCACAACAACCCAACATTTTACAAACCAAGTGAGAATCCTAAGTACAACAAACCAACATTTTACAAACTCAGTGAAAATCCTATTATTTGGACATCAGTCCTGACCTTTATACAAGTTGAAAGTGGGAGGAGAAAGTGGAGAGGGAGGAGCGAAGAAAGGGGAGGAGAGCAGTGGGATTGCTAAGGCAAAGTGTAGGTGGGAGGGATGAGGGCAATGGGGAATGGTCGAATGAAATATTGGAGTGGGAGGGAGCAAGGATCGAGGGATACAATGTGATTGGTCGAGTGAAATGTTCGAGTGAGAGGGATATCCTGCTGAGTGAGGAGAGATTGAGGAATGCATCCACGGCACCAAGATTCTCCCAAATCTGCTTGGAGATTTTCAAGGGCATGTAGTCATTCATGTGAATGTAACTACAAAAAAACTTCATATATATTTCCTAATTAAAGTTTTAATATTATCTTAGAAACAAGCATATCTAATTCATCTTTGTCAACCGCAAAACTCAGTTTAACATTATTAAGTCGAATATCGTATAACATTACATTACAAAACCTATATATATTTTGCAGTGTAAAAAAAGTAAACTTATATATATATTTTGCAGTGTAAGAAAAGTAAACATATATTTATTTTGCAGAGTAAGAAAAGTAACCTGATATACATATATATATATATGTATATATATATATATATATATATATATATATATATATATATATATATATATATATATATATATATATATATATATATATATATATATACAATATACATATATATATTGTTGCAGATATGGCATTTGGCCTCCATATCCGCTTGTAAATATTCCCCTATTTCCCCAATACTCCCCAACTATCCCCAATCCCCCATTCCCTAGACCCATTGCCTGTAAATAACACTCTGTAGAACCAACCTTCCCCTTTTTCCCCCATTAAATGTCGTGCCCAGGTCCACCGCATCTCACGTAGACAACTTTCGGACATCTTGCTAGTTATTCTTAGTCTATGTCAGTTAAGGACTCGTTTCCATTAATTCTGACTCTTCGTTGCACCAGAATGTGATTGTATGGCACCAGTAGTGAGTTTAGGACCTCCCCATACCTCCTCCCATCTTCCCCATGAAACAACAACAACAACAACTACAACAACAACAACAACAACAACTACAACTACAACAACAGAGGAGATTGGGGGCGGCGCGGCGCGGGGAGTGTGTGTCCTCACACCGGCTTGGTTAGCCGCCATTGCCATGTGCGCCCACGGGGTTACCACGAAGGGGCTGGCTGTCAGCCCCTCGTCAAGGGCGGAGCCGGTAACCCCCGCACCCAATGAGAAGCAACGGGCCGATTCCATCTGGGGCGGAGCTAACGAGCCGAGGGCGTGTCACTCCCCGCCGGATATACGCAGCGACTGACCGGACGTGACGTCAGATGCGCCCCCAGCTTGAGAAGACAAGTCGTGACCTCCGAGCGCTGAGCGACCTCCCCGCATCATTGGACCGGACCGGGTCGATTTTGCCCCTGAGCCAAGGTGCACCTTGAGTCATCGAAGACCTGCCCCTCCTTGCCATCAATCCCCGTGTGAGTCAGTTTTGTCCCGTTTATCTGTGGTCTGTCGGGAATAAGATAAGTGTGTCTAAGTGCCTATCTTTCTATGCTGTCCCTCTCATTCCTGTAATCTAACCTTCAGCCATATTATAACCTCCTCCGGAGGTCTTGAGAACCGTATCCCTGGTGTCGTGTCATTTTAATCCCAGCCGTTGTGTCCTTTTCCTTCATTGATCTAGCGTAGCGCGACTCGGCCAAGGTTCGAGTTTAATCGGGTAACTTGTGCGGACACGGCGGCCATTCTGCTCGGCCCACCATAACATCAAAGTCGTGTCTGTAACAATTGGTGTCAGGAGTGTCGGATTCGGACCTGGGACTAAATTCATTTAGCCCAAATTTTGGAACACCAATTGTACCACTAGGGTAACAATTGGTGTTGGGAGGTAGAATTCGATCCGGAGCGCGTTTCCTGCGCTCGAAATTATAACGGCGAAATTTGATTTTGTTTTACGAAAATAAAAACCCGAATTTTGAAAGTCGCTCTATGGCGGATCAAGACAGCTGGGTTCCGGTAGAGGAGAGTGAGGCAGGGTCGGTCCAGGACCAAATTGAGGGACGTAAGGAGAGCGAAGCAGTGAGGGTAGCAGACGCACAAAATAGCGTCGTTGCGCCCGACGTTGCGGGCGCGCAAAATGGCGCCTCGCTGGTCACCGGGCCTGCGACCGTGGCAGCGCCCCTGGTGGATCCGAACCTTTTTATGTTGCAAATGAGGGCCCTTATGGAACGAATGGGAGACCAAATTGTGGGAATGAGGGCTCAGGGTGAGCGATTGGAGGGCCAAATGGGGGTAATGGGAAACGAAATGGGGGTAATGAGGGACGAAGCGAGGGGTACCGGTGAGGGGTTAGACAACGGGATAAAATAGGTGAAAAATGGGTTAATGGGGGTAGAAAATAGAATGGCTGCCCAGGAGAATCAGATAGAGGGAATGCAAAAGGGGTTAGAGGGGTTAGAAAAAAGGATGGAAGGCAAATTGAGGGACATGAGGGACCAAGCGGAAAGGGAAGTTAAACAAATGGGGCAGCAGATAGAGGGGGTCAGAATGGGGGTAGAAACCAAACTGGATGCTCACAGGGAGGAAATGGAGCAGATGAGGGTGGCATCTGGGCAGGAGATGCAATGATGGGAGAGGAGATCAGAAGAGGAGTGAGTGAGGAGGTCGGAGGAGTGCGCGAGGAGGTGAGGCACTGTAAGGAGCACATGGAGAAGGAGGTGAGAAAGGGGACTATAAAATTGCAAGGGGGCATAGAGGACCTGACGCAGGAGGTGGAACAGCTGACGGAGGGACAAAAAGGACTAACGGAGCAGGTTCAAAGGAACACTGCGGTATTAGGAGGTTTAAAAGCGACACAGAAAGAACTGAAAGACGACTTGATAGCGACGAAGAGGATATGTCAGATGGTACGTGAGGGACTGACAACGAGGTTGGACGAGGTGATAGAGGTAATGGAGACGAAGGACCGGCAGGTGAGGACGCACCTGGAAACGGTCAAGGTAGCCTTAGAGGATGAGCTTGAGGAGACGTACCGGGAAATAAAAGAGGTGAAGCAGAAATTAGAAGAAGTGGAAGAAGGGGTGAGCGAAATTAAGAAGCGACGGAGAGGGGATAAGAAAGAGATAAAAGAGGAGATAAAAGAATTGGTCCAAAGTCTGTGTTTGGATCGTGATGATGTGCTCATTAACCGGATGAGGGATTCGCAGGTGATGGAGGAGAAGCGAAGAGGAAGAGCACCCGGTGTAAGTGGTGACCAATATGGTCGTGCGTATGATGCGCCAGGGGATTTAAGAAGCTTGGGGGTCAAGATGGACCCGGGTGTTCGTGAGAGGCCGTTGGTGAAGTGTGCGACAGGTCTGGTGTGCGAAAAAGGAGGTGTGCGAGAAAGTCCGACTCTGGGGTGTGTGAGGAAAAAGTGCATGCCAAGGAGTGAGGGTGCTGGCGAGAGTGAGTCGGTCGTAGCGCGTGTGCGAGGGAGCACATGGAAGCGCGGTGTGGTGAGTGTTACAGAGGGTGTGACGGGAGAGTGTGCGCAAGAGTGTGCGCGAGAAAGGTGTGTGACGGACAGGTGCATGGGGAAAGAGTGCGCTGTCAAAGGCAAGGAAGAATGCATGCCTGTGGTGAGTGTTACAGAGGGTGTGACGGGAGAGTGTGCGCAAGAGTGTGCGCGAGAAAGGTGTGTAACGGACAGGTGCATGAGGAAAGAGTGCGCTGTCGGGAGTAAGGGTGAGTGCGTTGTCAAGAGTGGTGGTGAGAGTAGTGAGAGTGACAAGGAGCGTGAGTTGGTTGTGACAGGTGAGAAAGGATGCACACCTGGACTGGTAGAGCGTGAGTGGGAATGCACGCTGGAGTTGGTGGTGAGACACGTGGTTGCGTGTGCGAATGAGAGCACACCTGTGATTGTCACAGAGGAGGTGACAGAGGAGGGGGCGCGAAGAGGTGTGTTGGTGAGGTGTGCTACCAACGAATGTGTGCCAAAGTGTTCGGTGGTCAGGTGTGTGACCAAGGCTGTGAGTGGAATGAGGGTACCTGGGTGTGTAAGGAAAGGTACGAGGAGCATGGGCACGGCTGGATGTGTGAGTAAGGAACGGGCTGCGGGGTGTAAGCATGCAGGTGAAGCATCGACGTTACACGGGTTAGAGGTTAGGTCGACTTTTAGCCGAATCGGGCCCTCGGTGCGTGCGGGGCCTCGCTTTGAACGGCCGCGTCCGTGCTCCACTAGGCGGAGCGGGCGGCCGGATAGGAAGGGTCGTCATGGCGACCACTTTTTGTTGAGGCATTCCGGCAGGTCGAGATCGAGCCATGGGATGGCTCCACGCCGAGATGGTGCGTGGGATCTCGGCCCGGGTAAGCCCCCGTCCCTGCACCGAGTGCCGGACGCATCCAGCCGCTGGCACAGAACAACCCGCATTCATGGCTTGGCTTTACGAAGCCGGGCTTTGGACAGGAATTGGCGCACCGAGAGGCATTAGTGAGTAGACTGTGTGATGAGGTTAGTGTTTTGGCCCCAAAATTAGAGAAAAACGAAATTTGATGATTGGCAAAGGATTGGCAGTAGTGATTGGCAGATGATGGGTAGGATTGGCAAATGTTTAATTTGTTGAAATTTGATGTGCAAAATTGGTAGTGAGCGATGGGCCCGGTGGGTAAGGGTGGCATCCTTGCCACCCTTCCCATATGTGGGGCAAATGCGCAATAGCTTATGGGGTGTATGGCAGTGAAAACTAGCCCGGGTGGGTTAGGTTATATTGTAGGGATCTAGCGAAGATGACATTAGGTGACGTTAAGTTTAGTTAGTGACTGATACCTGCAGTGGGGACGCAGGTAGATTAGTATGGATGATAATGACGTGGGAGCGCAATAGTTTAAAGGGACGACTGGGAAGCGCAAGTTTCAGAGGGGAGTAGTTAGCTGAGATGATGCCGTGTGTGTGAGGATTGAACAGGTGAGAATGGAACAGGTGTGATTGCACAGGTGTGCAACTGGACAGGTGTGTGGAGCAGTGTATGAGTAGTGAGTGTTGTGGATCAGCGCGAATGCGCTTGGGGAGAGAAGGGTGCAGGTGGCACCAGGTGTGAGAGCACAGGTGTGCAGGTACAGGTGTGTGGAGAGAGTTGGAGTAAGTGGTACGGAGTGGTGTGCATGGTGCGAAGGTGTGGATGGGGGAAGAGTGGACCCCTTTCACGAGTACCCGGGGCGGGTAGTGTAAGTGTTAGGTAGAGGGTATAGGTAAATTGTGGTTGGATATTGGCATTTGTGGTGCGGTTGCAGAATGGTATTGTGAATGGGTGCATTAGTGTTGTGGAAATGGCTGGGCGTGTAGCCTGTTAGTGTGTGTAGTTGGTTGGGCACTCCACCACTGTGAGGATGTCGGCCAGGTGAGGCCGCAGGTGGGCTCTGGGAGCCGTTAGTGTCAGTGGGGCCCGAGGATCCGGAGGACGGACCCGGGTAGCCCAGTGCCAGAGAGGGCACCGAGTGGGGAGAGCGCCAGAGGGCCTTCCCCAGGTAGTTAGGTTAGGGTAAGGAGCAGGTAAGCTCGGAGGCAACTGCAGTGGTGGAGGTGTGCAGGTGGGTAGACCCGCTGGGAGAGGTACACGTCGCGGCCCAGAAATTGTGCGAGGGCACCGGGAGATGAATCGGGGGAGTGAGACCCCAAATTGAAAAGCACCACAGTTTGGTCAATGGGAATTGGTTTTTAGAACCCATAGTGTAAGAGGGCCAATGGTTTGGCCGGAGAAAGACCCCGGGTAGTGTAAAGTTGTTAAAGTCATTTAGGAAATAGTTAGGATTGATGAGCCTGTCGCACCATACGCAGCCACTTACCTGTGGTGATGATGATGACTCCACACCTGTGTTTTCTTTGTTTTGTTGCAGGAAATGAGATTGCTGTGGATTTGTGAGACGCATCACGACGTGGATGAGACATTGGGGTGATTCCATCTCTCCCTCCCTAGGAGGGACTGATGATGAATTGGTGATAGCAAATTATGATGTTGAGTTGGAGATGGCAAATTTTGATGAGAGTTGAAAATGGCAAATTTGATTGGTTAGGAGGGAGAGAAGACGAATTTGGTATATGGGAGGAACGGGGAAGACAGTAGGGACGTTTGTTGATTTGTAAAGTAGATGTTTATGGGTAGTGTTGCGTTATGTGGATACAGTAAGGGGTAAGGGAGAGGCCATGTAGGTTACCTGGTGGGGGGGGGGGGGGGGCGTACGGTAGGAACGTACCTGTCTCACCTGGTTCCCATGTGCCCCCAGTGTGCATCATCTTATATTGCGTGCACTTTTGCGCCCTTACCACCTTACTCACTTGTTTTCTTCTTTTGTCTCCCACCTCCGAGGATCTGGTTTTGGGGCACAGAGAGAGGAGAGAGAGGTGCTGGCTCCGCAGTTGTGGGCCTGCACTTTCGCTGCTTGCTGCCTGGATCGATACACCATATGGACCGCAATGTTTGTGGCCACCCACAATGGACCGCAGTTCTTTTGCGGCCAAGCACCACCCATGGATGGACCTATGGGTCAACGTGGCACCTATGCCATACAGGTGAACCACTAATAGTTGGCCCCCTGACGGCCACAAATAGGAAATGGACGCGGTTGGTGCCTTTCTTTATTTTTGAAGGAAGCCAGAAGGCCAAGTGCACCACACGAAGAGCAAGAGACACCTGCAGGGTTAGGGGTTGTTGTTTTTATTTTAATGAACAATGGTGACTGCACCGATTGGTGCTTGGGGTGGTGCTTTCGGTGCTTGGAAGGGGTGCTCTGCACATTATTAAAGGCCGTAAGGCCACAGAGCACTCGTGGGTTGGTGTATCGATGCTGGCATGCGTGCTCTCTCTATGCATAACATCTGCATGTGTTCCTCCAAAAACAGGTCCTGGATCGTAGTGTAAATATCAGCGTAGTCTTGTAAATAATGCTCCCTACCGGCTGTATGTTTAGTTTGCGAATTCTTTCCGCGATTCGGTTATCCTGTGGGTGTGTTTCTGAGAGGAGAAGGGTGCAACGTCGCAGGGGGACATATTTACTCATTTGTGAATATCTGTAAAACTGTCGCACTCAGGGTAGAGTTAATAGTAGAGGGAACTACATCTGAGTGCCACACTAAAATAGGTAAAAATTTATCGGGTCGGGACGCCCCGAGGGTAGAGAAGGGTGCAATGTTGCGGATATGGCATTTGGCCTCAATATCCGCTTGTAAATATTCCCCTATTTCCCCAATACTCCCCAACTATCCCCAATCCCCCATTCCCTAGTCCCATTGCCTGTAAATAACACTCTGTAGAACCGACCTTCCCCTTTTTCCCCCATTAAATGTCGTGCCCAGGTCCACCGCATCTCACGTAGACAACTTTCGGACATCTTGCTAGTTATTCTTAGTCTATGTCAGTTAAGGACTCGTTTCCATTAATTCTGACTCTTCGTTGCACCAGAATGTGATTGTATGGCACCAGTAGTGAGTTTAGGACCTCCCCATACCTCCTCCCATCTTCCCCATGAAACAACAACAACTACAACAACAACAACAACAACTACAACTACAACAACAGAGGAGATTGGGGGCGGCGCGGCGCGGGGAGTGTGCGTCCTCACACCGGCTTGGTTAGCCGCCATTGCCATGTGTGCCCACGGGGTTACCACGAAGGGGCTGGCTGTCAGCCCCTCGTCAAGGGCGGAGCCGGTAACCCCCGCACCCAATGAGAAGCAACGGGCCGATTCCATCTGGGGCGGAGCTAACGAGCCGAGGGCGTATCACTCCCCGCCGGATATATGCAGCGACTGACCGGACGTGACGTCAGATGCGCCCCCAGCTTGAGAAGACAAGTCGCGACCTCCGAGCGCTGAGCGACCTCCACGCATCATTGGACCGGACCGGGTCGATTTTGCCCCTGAGCCAAGGTGCACCTTGAGCCATCGAAGACCTGCCCCTCCTTGCCATCAATCCCCGTGTGAGTCAGTTTTGTCCCGTTTATCTGTGGTCTGTCGGGAATAAGATAAGTGTGTCTAAGTGCCTATCTTTCTATGCTGTCCCTCTCATTCCTGTAATCTAACCTTCAGCCATATTATAACCTCCTCCGGAGGTCTTGAGAACCGTATCCCTGGTGTCGTGTCATTTTAATCCCAGCCGTTGTGTCCTTTTCCTTCATTGATCTAGCGTAGCGCGACTCGGCCAAGGTTCGAGTATAATCGGGTAACTTGTGCGGACACGGCGGCCATTCCTCTCGGCCCACCATAACATCAAAGTCGTGTCTGTAACAATATATATATATATATATATATATATGTA
>NC_136261.1:380450625-380503125 GCF_964187855.1 Myxine glutinosa | reverse complement strand
GCCGTGCCAGACGAAACGCGCCGACACCAGCTTCTGGGAAGCTTTCCGGCCCGGGTGGGAAAGGCCGTGGAGGGAGGCGAAGATGCGGCGTTGCCAGGCGACGGGCACGATGGGGCGAGGCTGGCCTTGGGAGACGTCGCAGAGCAGGACAGTGTCCGCGCAGGGGATGTCGGCCAGGCGGAGGCCCGTGTCCGCCGCCCGGAGGGCTTGCACCGTGGTGTCGGTGGTTTGGTCCGCCGCCATAAGCGCAAAATCCACGCCCAGGTGGACCGCGTTCGCGCTGGCCCGGGAAAGACAGTCGGCCACGGCGTTGTTTTTGCCGGCGACGTGCCGGATGTCCGTGGTAAACTCCGACACGGCGGAGAGGTGGCGCTGTTGGCGGGCCGACCATGGCTCCGTGACCTTGGCCATGGCGTAAACCAACGGCTTGTGGTCGACGAACGCCGTGAAAGGTCGGCCCTCCAGGAGGTGGCGGAAATGGCGGACGGCCAGGTGTAGACCGAGGAGCTCCCGGTCAAACGTGCTGTATTTGAGCTCGTTCGGCCGGAGCTGCCGGCTGAAAAAAGCGAGTGGCTGCCAAACCCCGTTCACCCATTGCTCATGTACGGCGCCCACCGCGTAGTCGGAGGCATCCGTGGTGAGGGCGATGGGAGCGTTGAGCACCGGGTGAGCGAGCAGTGTTGCGTCGGCGAGGGCCCGCTTTGAGCCTTGGAAGGCCGCATCCATTGCTGCGGACCAGGCGATGTCGTGCTTGGCCGGCATGCCCCGGAGGGCTTCGTAGAGGGGCCGCATGAGCTGAGCAGCGCGGGGCACGAAGCGGTGATAAAAATTCACCATTCCCAGGAATTCCTGCAGGGCCTTTATGGTGCGGGGACGCGGGAACGTGGTGATGGCCTCGACCTTGGTTGGCAGCGGCACGGCCCCGTTCTTGGTGATGTGATGGCCCAAAAAATCAACGGCCGTCGTGCCGAAGTGGCATTTGGCCGGGTTGACGATGAGGCCGTGCTCGCTGAGGCGCTCGAACAGCGTCCGGAGGTGGAGGAGGTGCTCGGCCCGGGACGTGCTGGCGACGAGGATGTCGTCCAGGTAAACGAAAAGGAACGGCAGGTCACGCAGCACGCCGTCCATCAAGCGCTGGAACGCCTGAGCCGCGTTCTTGAGACCAAACGGCATCCGCAAGAATTCGAATAAGCCGAACGGCGTGATGACTGCCGTTTTAGGGACGTCGGCCGCCCTGACAGGTACCTGGTGATATCCCCGTATGAGGTCAATTTTCGAAAAAATGACCCGTCCCGCCAGACGGGCGGAGAAGTCTTGGATATGCGGGATCGGGTACCTGTCGGGGATGGTAGCGTCATTGAGACGACGGTAGTCGCCACACGGGCGCCATCCACCCCCCGGCTTTGGCACGATGTGCAGTGGCGAGGCCCACGCGCTATCGGAGCGCCGCACGATGCCGAGGTGCTCCAACGCGTCGAATTCGGCCTTCGCTACGGCGAGCTTGGCTGGGTCGAGGCGGCGGGCCCTGGCGTAGACCGGCGGGCCCGTGGTTGGTATGTGGTGCTCGATCCCATGCCGTACTGCGACGGCCGAAAACGTCGGCCGCGTGAGGGCCGGGAACTCCGTGAGCAGGCGAGCAAACTCGTTCGCCGCCGGGACGGCGCATGCCAGCTCGGTCGGCGCGGAGCTGCTCAATGTGCATACCAGGGAGCTGAAGGTTTCAGCGTTGATTAAACGACGCCGTTGGACGTCCACCAGCAGTCCGTGTGCGCAGAGGAAGTCGGCGCCTAGCAGAGCCACGGGCACGTTGGCGGTTACAAACGTCCAAGCAAAGCGTTGGCCGCCGAAGCAGAGGGTGACGTTGCGCGGGTCGAAGGTGCGGATAGTCGATCCGTTGGCCGCAACTAAGGAGGGGCCGCAAACCGCGGATTGCCTGTCCTGGTCAGAGGCGGGTATGACGCTCAGTTGGGCGCCGGTGTCGCACAGGAAGCGCCGTCCGGACGCTTTATCCGTGATGAACAGTAAGTTGCCCGTGTGGCCGGCGCTCATGGCTGGTAATGAACGCCGGCCCGGCCGTTTCCCGGCCTGCCGAAGGTGCACGGGGGTCGGCATGTCCCGGCCTTCTGTCCGAACCTGGCATGATAGTAACACCACGCTTGGTCAGGTGGAGGCCTCGGTCGTCGTGCCGGAGGTGGTCGGCTCGGTAGAGCGGCCGCCAATGGCGTCGGCAGTTCGGCCGTCGACCGTGCCGGGTGCTCGGGCGCCCTGGGTGTTGCGTCGGACGGCGGTGGGTCCCATGTCGCCGCTACGATGCGCTGTCCTGCGGCGGAGATCTTGTCGGCTTCTCTGGCAAGGGCCCGGGGATCTGTGATCGTCGTGCTTGCCAGGGCGAGGCGTACCGGGTTAGGCAGCTGACGGAAGAACAGCTCCCGGAACAGGATTGCCGGAGAGTGCTCGCCGAGCAGTGAAAGCATGTAGTCCATGCGCTCGGAAGGGCGCGTGTCGCCGAGCTCAGGCAGATCGAGCAGGCGCCGTGCGCGTTCCGCCGATGGGAGGGCGAAAGCATCGAGGAGCAGCTCCTTAATCGCGCCGTATTTGTCAGCGGCTGGCGGGCTTTCGAGGAGGCTCAGGGCGCGGGCCGCGGTAACCGACCCGAGCGCAGCTACCACATGGTGGAAGCGGGTGTCGTCGGCCGTGATGCCTCGCAGGGCGAACAGGGACTCCGCCTGTGCGAACCAAACCGCCGCGTGAGCCTCCCAGAAGGTAGGCAGTTTAAGGGCAACTGCCGTGTCCATGTCGATAGGTCACCAATGAAGGAGCCGGGGCTCCCACGTCGATCGGAAGAATGGACGCGACAAAAAGCTAGAATTCATCTGAGTTGCTTTAATGAAATCAAACACTCAGGCACTCTGAAAAACCGTTTATCAGTCAGCAATATATATCTATTCCGCCAGGGGGTTTGCCCAGGCCCGGCGCCAGGGGGCGTGGCCCAGCGTCCTGGCTGCGGCCTGGCAAGTTGAGCGCGGGCCTGGGCGTCCTGGACGAGCCCGGCATGGTGATCGCTCCGCGTCCTTGATAGGTGCAAGGCGATTGTGAAAACTCAGCGGCAGCGCTACAACATAATATTACAAATATCATGAAACATTTACATTTTGTAGTCCATTGTATCATTTAAATAAACATAAATGCAAATTTCGCATGTGGAAAAAGTAAGTACACCCCTACATTTATCACTACTTCAAATACCTAAAATGAGAATCAGGTGCACCAGCTCAGGTGCAAATGATAAGAACATCGTTCGAGAGGATCTTGGAGGAACCTGTCTTATTTAAACCTCAGACATTTAGTTTGGTTTGCTCTTTGTAGTTGAAGTGTGCGTCATCACCATGCCTAGATCAAAAGAGCTCTCTGAGGCCTTCAGAAAGAAGGATATAGATGCCTATGAGTCTGGGAAGGGATTTAAAAAGATCTCCAAACAATGTGAAATCAATCATTCGACTGTCCGGAAGATCATCTACAAGTGGAGAAGATTCCAAACAACTGCCAACGTGTTCAGGCCAGGTCGACCGAGCAAGTTCAGCCCGAGAGCAGACCGCAAGATGCTGAAAGCAGAAAATGCTGAAAGAAGTCTCTAAAAACCCCAGAATGTCATCACGGGACCTACAGGTAGATCTTGCCACTGTTGATGTCAAAGTGCATGAGTCTACCATTAGAAAGAGGCTGCACAAATTTTATCTACATGGGAGGTGTGCCAGGAGGAAACCTTTGCTGTCCAGAAAGAACATCAGGGCAAGAATAAAGTTTGCCAATGAACACCAAGGCAAAGACCAGCACTTCTGGAACAACGTGCTCTGGACAGATGAGTCAAAGGTAGAGCTATTTGGCCACAGTACCAGAAGACGTTTGGCGAAAACCAAAGACAGCATTTGACCACAAGAACCTGATACCAACTGTAAAGCATGGTGGTGGAAATATTATGGTTTGGGGCAGCTTTGCTGCATCAGGCCCTGGGCAGCTCACCATCATACAATCCACGATGAATACTTCATTGTACCAGAGGGTGATTGAGGATAATGTGAGGCCATCTGTCGGAAAGTTGAAGCTCAACCGAAGGTGGACCTTGCAACATGACAATGACCCTAAACATACCAGTAAATCCACCAAGGAATGGTTGAAAAGAAAGAAATGGCGGGTTCTGGAATGGCCAAGTCAAAGCCAGGATCTAAATCCCATCGAGATGTTGTGGGGGGATTTGAAACGAGCTGTGCATGCAGGAAACCTCTCAAACATCGCATCGCTGAAAGAATTCTGCATGGAGGAGTGGGCAAAAATTTCTCCCAGTCGATGTCAGAGACTGGTAGACAGTTATAAGAAACGCCGACTTGAGGGCGTTTCTGCCAAAGGGGGCAATACCACCTATTAGAGCCAAGGGTGTACTTACTTTTTCCACATGCAAAATTTGCATTTATGTTTATTTAAATTATACAATGGACTACAAAATGTAAATGTTTCATGATATTTGTTATATTATATCACCTTTATCGAACAATATTGTTGAAATGAAGATCAAATAGCTGTATGTTGAAATATGTTGAAAAAGCAAAACTTTACATGGTGTGCACTTACTTTTTCACATGACTGTATATACTTGGTCCTGACTGGTTCGCCATCCTCCTGAGTTGCTTGCTTACTGGTTTCATCCCGGCAGTGGTTTAGTAGGGTCAATCGTGATTGTCACCGGCTGTGCCCCCTTAATCTGCCCGACCTCGTTCGGATGTGTCGTCCATAGTCGTTTGGGTACCTTCTCCAGTACTTCCAATGACACTCCGATCATTGCCTGTGGAATTTGCACAATTCTTTCAATGGTAATCGACGTCATTTTCGGTTTTCTTTCCCATACAAATCCAACATCCCATAACTTCCTGAGATCTTTTCCAAAATAATCAACCATCAGTTGCCTCTCTTCTCTTGGCACTACTTTCATCATTGTTACCATGGAACCAATTTCCTTAGCGGCAAGCCCTTCAGTTACAGCTGAAGTCAAATGTGGAAATACATCTCGTTGTTTCCACAACCCCTTTTGTTAGTTGGACAGTTCTATCTCAAGCATGTTGACTGTCATACTCTGGATCATGAAAGCTGTGACCTTGAGGACACTCATTACAGCCAGGCTGCTTCAACATGCTGGACTGGACTGAGTCATGAATATTTACTCTTAAAACCACTTTTTCCCACAATTCACGATTAGTGCACTGTTGCAAAACACATTTACACTAGAACTTGCACACAAAACGATTTCACCAACATGTGGGAACAATCCATCCTCTATACCTTTCAGGAGGACTTACCTGACTCATCTTATAAAGTCTGTTCCTCCTCCAACTTACCAAGCATAGGAAATTAAAACAGTACAAAACTCAACATGATGTGCAAATTAATGCAAGTACAAATACAAAATACAAGATACAAGATCTCTATTCTTCCGACCTCAGTCAAAATCAAACACACAACCACCTCCCCCCCCCCCCCCCCCCACTTTCCAGTGGTTAAACAAAATATCCTTTCGGAGTTTAGGTGTACGCCGAGACCTTTATCTCATCTCGCTTATTGTCCATTTTGTCAATCAAACAATTCACTCACAAAAGTACACAACCACAATCATATACTGATCAATGCCACGGGATAACAGACCCTTTAGTGCAATGGAACATTCGATCAGCGGGATTCCATATCCCTCAACCTAAACTGGTCCTTGACCAGTGTATGCATATGAGATCTTCTATCCCAAGGATCCCTCACCCTTTTCATACAGATCCCTGACCCGGGAATCTTCGATCCCAAGTCCCGAAAGGAACTCTGATCTGATAAATTTACAAGGATTTTATAAATCAGCAGGAGCCCCTTAGTTCCCACAGTTCAATGACTTCTAGGATCCTATTAGCTTGAAGCTCCAGGGATTTCGATCCTATATTACATTAGAATGAATGATTTTTCCATAACCCATTCCCTATAAATAAACAATTCAACACAATTTCTCTGGATCCTGTCACCCGTTGAGTTTCGAGACGGGGAGCACGACTTCAGTGAATGCAACATGACAAAAAGGACAGGGAAGAGAATCTCAGCAAGGTCCTCTTACCTTCCCTTTTAGGCAGCCATTCGCATCTGCAGCACCTCAGCTGAACCACTCCACTCTCCTCGCCCCCCCCCTCATCATCCCCAACTCCCCCCCCCCCCCTGGGGTTTGGCGATCCCATCCCCGTCGCCATGTACTGTCGTGGAATAACTGGAACCTCAATCAAATCACACCAGTTCACAGGTTGGTTGAATAATTTATTAAATACGTGCACACGGAGAGAGGTGCCAAAACAACACAGGGTCAGCACATGCGCAAGTACATCCTCTCGCAAAATGTTTCAAATGAACCCATTATATATATTGAAATAAACAGATGTGCCAATTTATGGGGAAATCACAATTGATGCCTGGTACTGTTGACATTGAGGATTTTACAAGTAAACAACAGATGGTGATCAGTTGATGGTAAACAAGAGAGACTGTGATCTGTTATCTTATACGAGCAGCTTTTACATTGCAAAACTTTGAAACACAGAGATGAAAACCAAGTGCTCATCACTTTTTTAGTACCAGCTCAAAATGCTTTGCGGCAATCACATGGTCTCTCGAGCTCTGCACTACCTTATATGGTCATAAATTCTTTTTTGACAAGAACCATTAATTGAACATTTGTAAACGAATTATTTTACGTCCACAGTGGATGACTAATGAAAAGATTTTCCACAAATTGTGCTTGGATGGGCTTTCTTCATTTTTTTTTTTTTGAAGACAGTCATGGATCATGTAATAAAGCTTTGCATGTGGTGAGGAGCTCAGAAGTTCCCATAAAGGACTTCGCATGATGGAGGATGCCTAGTTTCGGATTAGGTTTCGGAGTTTCGTAATCATCTGTAAGATTATTGGGAGCAGGCTGATTGGTCTGTAGTTGCACTGCTTTGTCTTTACACCATTTTTGTGAAAAGCGGCGATGTTGGCCAATTTCCAAGCAGATGGCAGATGACCTTGAGCAAAAGAGAAGGTGAAGAGAATAGAGAGGGTGTGATAGAGGGGCAGAGCAGGATTTTATGACCTGTTGGCTGATTCCATCTGGTCCAGTTGCAGAATCAGAGTCGAGGTTTGACAGAAACTTCTCCAGCTTGTCAGCAGAGAGGGAAAAATAGTCCAGAAGCAACAGGGGTTTGACTGGGTAAGGTGGGTACAGAGAGCGATGGGTTTGGGACACAAGATTTTGAGGCAAACTCAGAGTTGAGGCATTTGGCTTTGTCACGCTCGGTGTCTGCTGTGTTGCTGTTTGAGGTAAGGGAGGAGATGGAGCGGGAACAAACACCAGAAACCGATTTGACCAGACGCCACCAGGATTTGGAGGAGGGAGACAGGTTTGACAGATCAGTCTTGAGAGTAGAGAGATATTGTTTCTCTCCTGAGGGTAGACACCAACTTGTTCCGAGCTTTGTGAAAGGAACTGAGATTGCCTTCAGTTGCATTAGCCTTCCAGGAAGTGAAAGCAAGTTGTTTCAGGGGAACTGCCTCACCACAAGAATCAGTGTACTATGGATGGGAGGGAAGGGTATGACAACTGAAGGCAAGATGGGAAAAATCCGTGCATGAGACAGCAATTTACTTTGGAAGAATTCCCAGGATTGGTTGATGGTCAGAAGCAGTGGAGATGGGAGACCAGTCCAGATGTTTGATGGCTGCTTGAAGACCTTGCCAGTCAGCTTGAGTGAAATGCCAGACTTGTTGACGCTGAGAAGGCTCTCTGAGAATGGCCAGAGAGATGTCCACTTAAACAAGCAAATTATCTGATGAATCGAAAAGAGTAGATGAAGAACAGCAGACATTTACAGGGAAGTTAGTCATAACCAAGTCTGGAAGAGAAGATGCTCCGTTGACTGAGATCCGGCTTGGGAAGTTGACAGATAGTGTTCATCCCAATGAGTCGCAGAAGTCCTTGGCCGAGGTGCCAGGGCTGGTGCGAAAGGTACCCACACCCATCCAGCTGGCATGACAGTTGAAATCGGCACATATGAAGAAGAGAGAGATGGGATGAGTGAATAGAAGTTGGTCCATGTTGTCAGACAGTGAGATGTAAATTGAGCCATCCTGCTTGGTGGATGGTAGAACACACACATGAGCAAAAGGGGGGAGCGGAGGGGAAGCTGTAACCAGAGGTACTCCTGGGGGTGCGGTGGAGAGAGGGTAGTGCAAGGAGAGTGAGGAAGATAGTTTTTGAGAAAGATAGCAACCCCACCACCAGCACAAGGCTCAGGTCTATCATACCGGAGGAGGAAGTAACCAGGGAGAGATACAAAGGAATCAGAGACATCTTGAAGGAGAAAAGTTTCTGTTAAGCAGATCAAGTCAGGTTTGCCAGAAGCAACATGTATGGAGAGATCAATCAGGTTTGAGCGAAGGCCCCGGATGTTTGATGTCCATACTGTTGAGGAAGAGGGAGGGGGAGCATCAGGTACAGGACAGCTGAGGGGTAGGGTAACTTGAGGGTGAGGAGGAGGTGGAGAGAGCTGTTGATGGTGTGTCGGAGATTGCAGAAGAGCAACGAGAAAGGGAAGGATGAGGAGGACAAAAGGTTTGATGGTGATGGGATGAGGCACAGTGAAGCATTGTTTGAGGGGGGGGGGGGGGGAGGAGGAAGAGTGAGGAAGAAGGTTGGAGGAGGTGGAGGTACGAGTTGGAAGGGAGAGGAAGTGGGGAGGAGGCAGCTTTGAGGAGGAGGGTGAGAGGGGAGAATTGGAGAAAAATTGAGTGAGGGGAGTTTTGAAGGGGACGGGTGAGGAGTGAGTTTAGGAGGGGAGGGGTAAGTTGGGATTTTAGAAAGTGTTGGACTATTAATGAAAAACGAACATTTATTACAAACTGGGTTTCTTGTGATTTTCAAGTCAGAGATCCATTTGAAAGCGTTAGAGGAAGGGTGGAATGAAGGTGAGTTTTGATAATGGAGAAAGGAAGAATTGCAAGAGATTTTTTTTTTAAATGGATTGATTTGATGAGCAAAATGAACACAGCCTTTTAAAGTGGAAGAAGAAAAGCAGGTTACAATATACAACTGAATAAAACGCTGCAGGGGAAAGTTGAAACGTTTTTAAGGAAAACCGTGAAAACTATCTGGGAAATTCCCTGAAGTGAGGGCATGGAGGCGAAGTGGGATGAAGGATTCCAGAACAGGTTCAAAAGGCGGAACAGAAGAATAGGATATTGACAGCCAGGTGAGCAGAAAATGAAGGAATAGGGAGGTGTATAAGGTGGAGCCACGAGGAGAGTAGGAAATTATTAATAAGATTATTTTTTTGTGTTTTTATATTTTGATTTAAGATTTAAAACAGGGGGTAAGATGTTCGGGGGAAGTATGGGGTGAAAAAAAAACAAAATGAAAGTAATACAATGAAAGAACCGCCGAGGAGACAGGGAAGTCTCAAGGGACCAGGCCCCAAACGAGGCGTGAACAAAACGCCTACAACACGCATGTATGCACGATTTAAAACCAAGATTTAATGAGAAACACACAGTAAACACATACACAGTAAAATAAAGAATATAAATTTGACAAAAACACAAATGGGAAAATGCTTAACTTTGATGACATGGAGAGTTCGGAAGAACACTACCTCACCGGTGGAACCGGAGGCCAATTGTCATGTCAATTGTGAATTGTGTGATTTCAGGGTGGATGACTGATCAAACGATTTTCCACAACTTTTGCATTTGTATTGTCATTCATTATGAATAAGTAAATGCCTCCATGCCCTGGAAGGGTGGATGAATTGTCACATGTGATTTGAGGAGGGATGACTGATTAAATTATTTTTCACAACTTGTGCATTTGTATGGTGTTCACCATTATGAATTCTGTGTGATTTAAGGGTGGATGGCCGATTAAAAGATTTTCTTCAACTTGTGCATTCGTCTGGGCGTTTAACCATTGTGAATTGTCATGTGTGATTTGAGGTTGGATGATCGATTAAAATAATTTCCACAACTTGTGCATTTGTATGGGCGTTCACCATTGTGAATTCTCATGTGCCTCATGAGGGTAGATGACTGATTAAAAGATTTTCCACAACTCGTGCATTTGTATGGGCGTTCACCATTGTGAATGCCCATGTGCCTTGTAAGGTTGGATGATTGCTGAAAAGATTTTCCACAACTTCTGCATTTGTAAGGGCGTTCACCATTGTGAATTCTCATGTGCCTTATGAGGGTAGATGACTGCTTAAAAGATTTTCCACAACTCGTGCATTTGTATGGGCGTTCACCATTGTGAATTCTCATGTGCCTTGTAAGTTTGGATGAATGATTAAAATAATTTCCACAACTTGTGCATTTGTATGGGCGTTCACCATTGTGAATTGTCATGTGTGATTTAAGGTTGGCTGATTCATTAAAAGATTTTCCACAACTTGTGCATTTGTATGGGCGCTCACCATTGTGAATTCTCATGTGCCTTGTAAGGTGGGATGACCAATCAAAAGATTTTCCACAACTTGTGCATTTGTAAGGGCATTCACCATTGTGAATTCTCATGTGCCTTGTAAGGTGGGATGACCAATCAAAAGATTTTCCACAACTTGTGCATTTGTAAGGGCATTCACCATTGTGAATTCTCATGTGCCTTGTAAGTTTGGATGATTGATTAAAATAATATCCACAACTTGTGCATTTGTATGGGCGTTCACCATTGTGAATTGTAATGTGCCTTGTAAGGCTGGATGATTGATTGAAAGATTTTCCACAACTTGTGCATTTGTATGGGCGCTCACCATTATGAATTGTCATGTGTGATTTAAGGTGGTGTGACTGATTAAAAGATTTTCCACAACTTGTGCATTTGTGTGGGCGTTCACCATTGTGAATTGTCATGTGCCTTGTAAGGTTGGATGATTGATTGAAAGATTTTCCACAACTTGTGCATTTGTATGGGTGCTCACCATTATGAATTGTCATGTGTGATTTAAAGTTGGCTGGTTGATTGAAAGATTTTCCACAACTTGTGCATGTGTATGGGCGTTCACCATTATGAATTGTCATGTGTGATTTAAGGTTGTGTGACTGATTAAAAGATTTCCCACAACTTGTGCATTTGTATGGGCGTTCACCATTATGAATTGTAATGTGCCTTGTAAGGCTAGATGATTGATTGAAAGATTTTCCACAACTTGTGCATTTGTATGGGCGCTCACCATTATGAATTGTCATGTGTGATTTAAGGTGGTGTGACTGATTAAAAGATTTTCCACAACTTGTGCATTTGTGTGGGCGTTCACCATTGTGAATTGTCATGTGCCTTGTAAGGTTGGATGATTGATTGAAAGATTTTCCACAACTTGTGCATTTGTATGGCCGTTCACAATTGTGAATCGTCACGTGCTTTCTCAGGTTGGATGATTGATTGAAAGATTTTCCACAACTTGTGCATTTGTATGGGCGTTCATCTTTCTCTCCTTTGTGAGCCTGGTGAAAATTATTACGTGCAAACAATTCATTATTCGTTTTGTTGTCGTTGTAAAAAGTCCTCTTATTTGTTTCAGTTGGAGAGTCCTGCGGGCCTGTGTCTACGCTGTTCATAAAAGTAGGTGCAGTCTCCCTTGTAGATTCAATGGATCCACCTGTAAATACAACATCACATGACCTGTAAAATAAATTTGATTTTGTTCAATACTTGTGATATAATTCTGACAAACGTACGCAAACATGGACATATGTATTTCTTCCACTGCAAAATAGAAATAAATTATTCTTGAGGTAAACATACAGTACTGTGCAAAAGTTTGGGTTTTTCCCAATATATTCATGCTGTTGTGGTTTCAGGAAACCACTAAGAGGCAATAGTAATTGAGCTATCCATCATTATTTAATGTTAGCTGTCCATGATTTTTCCACACACCTAATTGTCTTAACACTACATACGAGTAGAAAGCCACAATTTCCTTTCACGTCGAGTCTTAAAGTCACAAAAGAGTAGTCAAGTGAAAATTAAGTAATGGGAGTAGTGTTATAATGTTGCTTCTGGGACACCTCCGTTTAACATGGGAAAAACCTATCTAATGTCATTTACCCCCTTGTCTTTTTCAAAAATCATAAACACCTCTATTTCTCCCACCCTCATCTTTATGAACCTTTTGTCTGTAGTACCTATCCTTAATGTTGTTCATTAGACCACTCAAACACTACAAATATTTGTTTTCTCTCATAGACCTATCATCCTTCTTCTACATATCATCTGGCAGATTAATCTTTGACCCATTCACTTCCATATTAATTTTCTTCTCACCTCTTTACGAACCTTTTAGCCTTTTGACACTCAAACAATGATTCCACCTTGGTCTTATGGTACTCTTACTATCAATGATCCCGAGTAGACCACTGAAACAATGATCCTACAAATATTTGTTTATGCGTGGGAAATAATTTAATTCTCCTACAACTCTCCTCACCGTCTAATACATTAACAAAAAATATGTTTGAGTTTGGTTTTTTATTAAGATATTTTAACTGAGCTAAGATAAAATGGTAAACCTCCCTCAATGTTCTTGTTTGAGCGCCTCCAGTGCCACATACCATTTTTAAATTAAAGTATATATTTTCCTGACAACCATCAAAGTTTTCCGTCCACTCAAAAATATTTCCATCTTTTTTACCCAATTCACCGGTATTTAAATTAATTCTCTTATTTGTTTTGTGAACTTTTTTACCAGTTGCCTTTTCAATAAGTCTTATTTGATATTTTTCACATTCATTATGTTTTCCATTTATATACCAAGGTTGATTACACCTCCACTCTTTAGTCTGGTTGATACTTGGTTCTATCATTTATATAATAGTAAAAGTGGCGGCGGTAGCCCGTTAAAATCCCCAACCCCCCCCTTTTTAACTTATCACTTATATATATCTTATCACTTATGTATATCTTATCACTTATATATATCTTATCACTTATATACTTATATAACCATAAGGGAGACTATCAATTCCATTTTCTAAAATAAACCTCTTATCATCAAAAGCCCCCAATGCTTTCTTATTTATCTCTTCTGAATATAATTGATGTTTATAACTTCTTATTCCATTAATCTTTCTAAACTCTTCTTTCTTTGTTGTTAAACAGTTATAATAATCCTTAAAGTTTATTGTTTCTTTAATAACATTTTTCTTTACACCTTTTAACTTCTTATCAGTCTTTTCAATGTATTTATAAGCATAAGCCTTTGACCTCAATCCCACAAATTTACTCATAACATTTTTCTTTACACCTTTTAACTTCTTATCAGTCTTTTCAATGTATTTATAAGCATAAGCCTTTGACCTCAATCCCACAAATTCACTCATAACATTTTTCTTTACACCTTTTAACTTCTTATCAGTCTTTTCAATGTATTTATAAGCATAAGCCGTTGACCTCAATCCCACAAATTCACTCATAACATTTTTCTTTACACCTTTTAACTTCTTATCAGTCTTTTCAACGTTATTCACAATGTATTTATAAGCATAAGCCTTTGACCACAATCCCATAAATTCACTCATAACATTTTTCTTTACACCTTTTAACTTCTTATCAGTCTTTTCAATGTATTTATAAGCATAAGCCTTTGACCTCAATCCCACAAATTCACTCATAACATTACCTCCTAATTCATCCTTGAACTTTCCAATCACCTTTTTATTTTTAGAAGAGAACAACTCACTCTCTGGACTGTAATTACTCGTGTCATAGATATTAATGTCTCTTTTCATGTCTGAATAAACATCGTTGGTATTAATTTTCAAAATAAAACTATCTGTATCCATATAAAGTAGATTAACATCATTTTGATATTTCTTCCTCAAGTTATTATAAAAGTAATCATACATTAATGTCTTTGATAAATCAAGAATTGTTGTTCCAATATAAATAGGTTTGTTCATTTCAATACTCTCTTTAATCAAATGGATCGCACAAAAGTTCTCAGTAAAGACCTCAGCTCGAGTAAAACTCGGTCTATTAATTAATTTTGATGCTTGTTCCCAAGATGTTGATAGTCTGATATTTTTTCTTTTCCTCACATTCTCCATAGTCTTACCAAAGACCGCATTATTCATCAATTTATAAAAGTCTTTCTCAAATTCTGTTTTTGACTCTGTTCTTCTTTGTGTATTAAAATCAATGTACCCCTTTAACCAATGACTTTGATTGAACTTTAGAACCCTATGGATCTTCTCTACTCTTAGACCTTTTGATAAATATTGTCGCAAATTTCTTTGGTGTAGAACATAATTTTTCTTGTTATATAATGTAGTAAGTAATTTTTCTGTTGATTCACCTATATCAAACGATCGTTGATAATCACTCAACCAATCTTTCTTTGGACTTTCTTTCTCACAAGCAAATGGGAGATCTTTGTGTAGGTTATGGAGTTCCTCTGGATATTTTAAATCAATTTCAAAATAATAACCAACTTTTTCTTCATCCAATTCTTTTTGTGTAGAGATACATACATCTTGTAAAACCTTTTTGTAGTCTTTTTCCTTTACCCATCTAAGTTTTCCATAAGGAAGAGCCTGAGACATTGCCCAGCCATACAGGTTGTTCGCGTCATAGTACATCAAGTAAGAACTCTCTTTCGTTGAATCATAATTTGGAAGATATTTGTTATTTGCTTTTGCGTATCTACTCGAGCAGACTTGTGAAATTCCACCTCTTTTTGCCTTTTCAATCATCAAAACCATATCAACATCGGTTATCAAATCCAAATCTTGTTTTGTCATTTTCAACATCGCACTCCAGGCCAATCCAGGTGCTGTGTAGTAGTGAGCAGGATCCAATCCATATCCAGTGCGACAAACAGATCTAAAGGCTTCAAATACATCGGCCAATAAAAGCACATCAGTTTTGAGATACAAATCGTGATACTCGCCAAGAGTCTTGATGTTATATTTTTCCCAAACATTTTGTGCATGTACATAATCTTTATCAGATATATTACTGTTGTTTAATTTGTTATAGAAATTTTCTTTTGAAGGAAGTTGTGTTTCATTGAATCTCTCAAATGAGTCCATATAGTCATAGGGGTAAATTCCCTTTTGTGTTAGAAAATCTTTATCTAAAAAATACTCTGAAAGACATGGAAACTCTTTTAGATTTTGAACCAAGTTAGCCAATGGACTTGCCATGAATTTAAATGTATCAAGAAATCTGATATGAGTAATAGGAGATGTGTGAATTGTTTTTGTGAATGAAATGTATTTCTGATCCGTGTTTGGAATTGCTGAGATACTTCCAGAAGTCTTTGAGAGTTCCTTGATAAATAGATGTGTATCATAATGAGCGTTGTTATGAAGAAAGACAGGAATGAAAGAGGGGAGTTGATAATTAATATTACAACTTTGATGAGCCGGACCTCTATATTTACCAGCGAGATGACAATGGTCTCTAACCTTTAGACCTTTACCAATTTTCTCCTCACAAATATGACAGACATTGTTTTTTATAAATTCCCTTTTTTCTTCACTTGTTAAGGACATTGGTTTATTGGTTTCTCTCATTATCTTGGTTAATCGAACACAGTCTTTTTCTAGTCGTTTCACAAACTCCTCTGGGGTATTTGAGCCTCTATACATCTCTAACTTGTTATATTTATCACCAACGGATGATTTGATATAATAACAAAAACCACAAGGAGTATGTTTTTGATATTTATTTGTGTATGATTCTTTTGGATCTGGAGAAGCAGTATCAATTTTTTCTAAAATACTTTCAAAATCAGCATATATAACAAATGGATGTTTGATCTTTTTATTTTCATCTTTGAATGTGATCTTTGAGCCTTCTTTAGGCATATTGATTACCGTTGATTTATGTTCGCCACAATAATTTGAATGTTTATCTAATCTTTCTTGTGAATTGCAGAAGTTAAGACAACGCAAACAAATATATATTTTATTTGTTCTCTTACAGACTTGTGGTTTTATTAATTTAGCAATATCTTTGATGTATGTATAATGTGAATTTTCATCTTAATTAAAATATAGAAGATTAATATGAGTTTGTTTACAATTGTCAGAAAGCTTTAAAACCTGAATGTTGTTTGTTTCTGTTAGACCATAAACATTAACTGATAAATTATTCATCTTTTCAAATTTAGGAATATCATTTAAAGTCATCGGAAACTTTAGATCTTTCGTATTTAATGTATTCTCATATTTTTTATAATGAGATACTCTTTCATCATGAAAATGTGGAGGATGTAAGTGGGCTAAAATAGACCAGAGAAAACATTTATTGTCTTTATTTTTGATATTGATAACTGCTTTTCTATTTTTGATAACACTGGGTAAATCAATGTAAGAAGAAGCTTTTAGAGGATCTGATTTAAGAATATGAATGTCTATGTAAATAATTTTTCCTATATTGAATCCACTTCCTACGATTGAATTATCCACATCTTGCTCTTGTTTAATAAGTTCATCATAGACTCCTGATGTTTTAAAATCTTGATATGAAGATATAAAGTGTGGCTCAGTTCTCATGTATGGTGTATCTATAACTCCTTTATCCTTTGTCATTTCTAATTTTACCCCCATATAAAATTTAAGTGGTTTCATTTCTTTTAGTGTTTTTTCAATCAATGTTTGAACAGCAGGTTTGACTATTTCTACAGCATCAACTATAGACTTTGGTTCGGGAGGTTTGAAGTTAAAGATTCGAATCCTGATATGTCTTTTGAAAGCACCATCAGTATTTTTAATAGTAAACAATTTTGACAAGTGTTTGTTAGTTTTAAGATGGGCTTTAAACCCCTTCTTGAGGATGGTTGTTTTACAGACCTTACAATGTTTTGTTTTAGGTGGAAGAGGGGAAAGTTTGTTAAGAATGTTGTATGTATGTTTTGCGGTGAGAATATGTTGTTTATAATATTTTACTTCCTTCTCGCAAGTATCACAATAAACCATATTTATAGCGTGAGAAAACGTGGTGTTTTATATATATCACTGTGCTTAAAATAAAACACTTTTGAGCTTTACAGCTCCGTTTTATATATATCGCTGTGCTTAAACTAAAACACTTTTTCACTCAGAATCATCTAAGTCATAACTATCACATGAATACTCAGAATCATACTCAGAGTCATCAATAAAGCTACTCTCATAACTATCATTTGAGCACAAACTATTAGTATCATAACTATCATCTGTGTTCAATGAAATACTATCATCACCATCTTCCAAGTTCAATGAAATACTATCATCACTATCGTCCGAGTTCAATGAAATAGTAAAATCTTCACTGCTGTATTGACTCATATTTAATTAGCAAGAAAAATATTCCCATCAATATCTATATACTTTCTTTCATTAACAGATTCAATCTCTACAATTTTGATATCAAAAGTTATCTTTAAATAATCTCTAACTATCATAGAACGAAATGACATTTCACCAGAAATATTAACATCATTCATTTTACTTAAATCTACACCCTTTGGATTATTAAAGAAAATACAAATGTCTCCTCTAGAATTATTAATGGTCTTATCATTCTTTTTCAAAGTATCATGGTCAATCACTTTTTCAAGCTTTGAATAAATTGCCAGGAGTAGAGGAGAAACTTTTGTTAGATTTACTTTAATGGATGTCTTTCCAGGTATAGTTAGAGCTCTTCCTTTAAATGAAATAGAGGGGCTCATGTTATTTTCCATAACTAGTTTTACCCAAAAATTTCCATATTTATCTTTGTTCAATTTAACATCTTTGACATATTTTTCTATATCTTCCACCGAAGTAGAGATTGATTGAAATTTGTCTTTTGTGCTTTGAAACATTGTATTTATTAATGAATAAACTTGCGTTTAGTTTAAGTAAAAATTTACCACATAAATATGATAGAAGGATATTTAGAATTTCCAGACTCTCCGTATGATAAATTAGAGAATTGTCCGGCTTGTGATAGAAGAGGGCTTAATAATGAGGATTCATATAAACAATGTATTTTCTGTGATTTAATTTTAATTGATGATAAAAAAATATATAGAAAAATATATAACTCTTTTAAATTAGAACCAAAAATGAAATACTTTACAGGATTAATAAGAGAGATGAATGTTAAGTATTATGGTGATAATACACCATTTCTTACAAGGGAAGAGACTATTTGTATTGGGGAAATGTATAAGGGTTTATTGTTATTTATGATTCAAAATAATTTTAATGGAAATGTTAATGCAAGATACTTTATAAATAAAATAATGGATTATCTTAAAATTAAACCTGAACTCAGGATAAAATATGCAGCTTCTAAAATAGCTCAAAAAAAGTTAGATGACTTGTTTTTCAAATATATAAATGAATGATTTTTTGCCCGTTTGGGAAAATAAGATAAAATTTAATAACCATAAAAATATTCCAAATTCATTGAGATGTCTAATAGTTGGTTCAAGCGGATGTGGAAAAACCTGTTTACTTTTAAAGATGCTCCTTGGTCCTAATTTTTTAGATTATGATAATTTAATAATTTTTACAAAGTCAAGTTTTCAACCCGAGTATCAACTACTCTCACAGGGTTTTAATGCGGGTCTTAAAAAGGAAGACATTATCGGTTTATTTAAACTTCAAAACAAACTAAATTATTATAATATTGAAGATATAATACAATTATTTTGTGATACACAGAAATCAAAATCGAAACCCATAACTTGTATTCTCAGTGATAATACGGATGATATACCTTCACCTCAAGATTTAGATAAATCAAAAAAGAACCTCGTCATCTTTGATGATTGTGTTAATGAGAGAAACCAAACAGTAATGGACAGCTACTATACAAGAGGGAGACATTCTTCTTGTAATTGTATTTATCTTAGTCAGTCATATTTTCAACTCCCTCGACGTTCAATAAGAAACAATGCCAATACTTTTATTTTATTTAAGTTAAATTCAATAGATGTAAATAATTTTTGGAGAGATAATTGTTCTACATTATGTAGTAAGACGGAATTTGAAAATTATATGAAACACACGATTGGAAAATATAAATATATTGTTGTGAAACAAGATGAGATACTAAATGATATTTTTCAATAAATAAATACAGAAAATGAATGCCGAAGAAAGAGCAAGAAAGTTTAAAGAACATCAAGAGTTGGTTTCAAAAGTTGTAAAGCAACAGGAAGAGATAAAGAAGAAACGGAGACAGAAACTAACTGGTGAAGAAGCCTTTGAAAGAAAACAAGAGAAATTTTTTAAACCGCTTTTAAAAACTCAACACCCTACAGTTCCCACGGTAGAATTTACTCCGAAAAAACTTCAAATGCTCAAAGATTTTAGTCAGATAACAAAACAAGAACTTGGAAAATTAGAATATAATGATGAAGAATTATTTCAGAAACTTGAGGAGGTAAATCAACCCCCTAATTATGTAGTGGAAGCTCTTCAAAACAATGAATATTTGGCAGATTCAAAAACCAGAGCAGGTCTCATTCCAACAGAAGAACCAGCAGTGTTTCATCTTGTGGAAGAAAAGGTATTGATATTTAATGATGAATTGATGTTCTTGAGTTCTACTTAACCAAATGTTAAATTAACTCCAAGATTAATGTTTCTTCTAACAAACCCCGGATTCAGCGGTTCAAAATATTTTGAGGAACCACTTGATATGGAAAGAGAGGAAGATAGGGTATATATTGCGTTGTTAAATGCACTTGATTATGGAGTTTCTGTTGCTGGTAAAAGTAAGAAGAATGAGAAGGAGAAACATATTATTGATGCTTTAAGTAAACTTGGTTCAGGTGTTAGTTTTCTTCCAAATGACCCATAACAATTAGTTAATAGGCTATTATTGTTGTTAGGTAGTAAGAAGGCTGGAAACAACAATTGTTTTAATGAATCCTCGGCCATTTTAGATCAGTTGATGAATATGAAAATAATTAATAAATGTCAATACAAAGATATTTTATTAGATATTAAATAAGATGAGAAGCACAATTCTTAGTTTTAATTTCACAACGAGCGATTACACAGCTTCATTCCCTTACCCACTACAACTTGACCCCCTTACCTCATATGAGGCATCTTTATTGTCGATGGAAACTTATAATACCTTGTTTAATATCACAGAGAAAAACAGCAAGTTTAGTTATAATCCAGGAAGTGGATATAAAACTATAACTGTTTCACCTGGAGCTTACGAGATTTCTCAAATATCTTCAGAAGTCTCTCGCCTTATGAAAGAAAAAGGTGATGAACCAAAAAATATTGTAATAGATATTCAAAAACACACTTCAAAATCAACTATTAAACTTAAAAATAATTATAAAGTTGATTTCACGATTGAAAATTCGTTTAGAGAGCTATTGGGTTTCTCTTCAAAAAAGATTGAAAATAACGGGACGTTTTACAGTGATAATGTTATCCAAATATGCTCCGGTATAAATTCCGTTTTAATTCATTGTGATTTGATTGATGGTGATTATAACGATGGAATAAGAACAAATACAATATTTTCATTCAGTGCATACTCAACCCCGATTGGTTATAAATTTAATATGGAACCAAAAAATCTTGTCTGTGTCAGGAAAAACCATATACAGAGTAAATTTTAGGATAACCGACCAAGATAATCGTATGATATCCTTTAATGATGAAATTATATCCATCAGAATTCACCTACGTGAAGTTTTTCAATAAATAAATAATGGTTATTGTGAGAAAACACGAGTTGGGAAAATATAAAATAATTACAGGGGAGGGCATGTTCCTTTCACCAGACTATACAAGGTATGTGGGTAGAGGATACTATAAACCTAAGAGACAACGAGGTGTAGGTCATCAATTTCGAAATAAAGGAGATGGGATAATTGATACTCTAATGGGTATTGGTTCAACCATCCTTAAACATAAAGACCTAATTGGTTCAACTGCTTCTGCTGTGGGCTCCGTTGCGGGTGCTATAAAGAGTATAAAAGATGCTCAAAAGGAGTCTCATAAATTACAAGCAATCAAAGAAATAAAAAAAGGTAAAACTCAACTATCTTCACAAGAACGACAAAAAATCATTAAAATACTTGGGTCAGGGTTTCAACAATTTTAATGCTATATAAATACAAGTATGGAAGCGATTGATAGTATCTATGATTTGGATGATACGATTATCATTTCAAACTCCACTAAAAAGGAAGACTATTTTAAAGTAAATGCTATAACAGGAACAGACTGGAATTCAAACGGAACAAAAAGTTTTGAAATAAATAATCAACAAACTTACTTGAATATAGCTGATAGTTTCTTGCTGTGTAAATTTAAATTCACTAAGGCTGCGAATAATACTAATGCTACACTCGTAAATGATTTCTTCTGGAAAATGTTTGACAGTGTCCGCCTGTATATTGGGACACAAGAGGTTGAAGCGGTTGATTATGTCTCTGCTACATCTGAAATGATGAAATTTACACTATATTCGTTTAGTGATAGAATGGGTAAGGGAGCTGTTGAAGGTTTTATTCCTGATATGTCAACGGGAACAAATGCTGACCCCGGTTATAGTCAAAGGAAGTCAATGTATAATGATGAAACAAAAGCAGTGAATAGTTTTACTGTAGCAGTACCTCTTAAAGGTATATTTGGATTTTGCGATTATGATAAAGTTTTGTATCGGCTTAAAATTAGATTTCAACTACAAAGGAATGATAATGTAAATAGATTGCTTTTTGGGGATGAAAATGCTTTTGGAGAAAATAATAAATTTGTTATTAATGATTTGTGTTGGTATATCAGTGAATATACTCCTAATCTTAAAACGGAAGAGATGTTAAATAGAAGACTTAACTCAAAGAAACCGCTAAATGTATCATACCTCAAAAGAAGATGTCAACACGTTAAACTGGAACACACTACCTACACTTGGAATTTAGGTGTTCTTCAAGGAAAGCCACGATACCTCTGGCTCATTTTTTAAAAACCAGATGGAGAGGACGGTACTAATAAGAATAATGCCCTGAGTGATAATGCAAAGGTGAAACAACTTCGGGTTTCTCTTGATGGCATATTTTATCCGCGAGATAGATTGGAAATCGATTGGGAAAAAAATGATTATGCGGAAGCCTACAAGTCCTACCAAAAGGTGTGTGAAAGTAATGGTAATAATGATCCTATTTTGGATATGGTTGCGTTTCAAAAACTTTATACAATCTACGCAATTGACCTGAGTTCTCAAAAGGAAACTATAAAGTCTAATCGAGTGGATACTTCTCTATACATTGAAAGAGGGGAGAGTGAAGAGGTTAATGCATATTGTTTGCTTTTGGAGGAAACAGAATTACAGATTAATACAGATAATGGTGTTATGATTAATATCACATAGGTTTTTTCTCATAAATAAATGGTTGGGGTATATGTTAATCAAATCAATCTTAATAAATTAACATCTTGTATTCAAAATCAAAAGCCTTGTATTATTAATGTTAATACAATTCAAAGAAAAGGAGCTGTAAGAATTGATGTTTTACTCACACACACACAAGTAAAAACACTAAATGATGTTGGATCACTTAAAATTAAAATGACGAAACCTATGTTAAAGAAATATTCAATAGACGAGTCAAGAGGAGGATTTCTCCCGTTTCTAATTCCTTTATTTGCTGGTTTAAGTGCGGCGGGAGCATTGACTGGTGGTATTTCAGCAGCGGTAAAAACTGCTAACGAAAGGAAAAAGCTCAAAAAGAATTGGAAAGACATAACAAGGAGTTGGAGAAACAAATTAGTGGAAGTGGTGTAATTGTAGATTTTGCTCAAAAACTTGAAAGTCTACCTGATAAAGCTTTCTTTTTTTTTTTTTTTTTTTTTTTTTTTGTATACTGAATCGAGGCTCGTGAAAGAGCTAACATTTACTTCACAAACAAATCAACCAGACAAACAAAATATATAAAAAGAGGGAGCGGAAAACAAGATGGGGAGAGAAGGTGAAGCACACAAACACAACATTTGAGAGCAGGGAGATGTGTGGAAGGGAGAGGGCTTGGGGGGAGGAGGCATGGGAAGGGGGGGGGGGGTGGAGGGAGAAGTATAAAACACAAGGACACCAATGACTTCCAGGACAGAAGTTGGTATTTCAAAAAAGTGGAATTGGGGTGAAATTAGCGGGGGTAGAAAAGATCAAGGTTTTGGATGGGGGAAGATAAGAGATGGTGGTGAACAGCTGTTTTAAAGACCTGGAGAGTGGAGTGGGATTGAAGAGAGTGAGGGAGTTTGTTCCAGAGGCGGGAGAAAAGAGGAATGAAGGAGTGAAGGTGAGCAGAGAGTCTTGATTTTGGCAGTTTGACCATAAGAGGGTTGCAGGCAGATCTTGTGCGACCTGTAGGAATATTTGCGGGACAGAGCCCAGAGAGAGCTGGGGGGGCAAGGCCAGAGAGGAGTCGGTAGAAGATGGAAAGACCACCAACCTGCCTGCGGTGGGTGAGTGAGAGGCCCTTGGAGTTAGCTTCATCGCGGGAGATTCCAATGATTCTGAATGCTTTGGTTTCAACAGCGTGAAGACGAGCTAGGTGTGAAGCAGGAGCACCAGCCCAGAGGGGAGAGCAGTATTCCATTGAGCTGCGGATGAAAGCCTTGTATGTGGTGAGGAGCTCAGGTGTGCCAAGGAAGGACTTCGCACGACGGAGGATCCCCAGTCGGCGACTGGCTTTGGAGGCCAGATTTGAAATGTGGTTTTCCCAGGAAAGATCATGTCAGATAGTGAGACCCAAAAGCTTGAGTGACAGAACTTCTTGGAGAGGATTATTCAGAAAGTGGATGGGAGGGTTGTCCAGTCGGTCTTTTCGGAGAGACATCGTAAGAGTGTGAGATTTGTCAGGATTGAAAGACATGTTCCACTTGTTTGCCCAGTCTGTGATTTTGTCCAGGTCTGCAGAGAGTGAGGAGGCAGCAGACTGCCGATCTGAGGGATGAAGAATGGAGCGACAGAGAGTAGAGTCATCAGCAAAGAGATACAGAGGATTTTCAAGAGAGTCAGAGAGATCATTGATGAAGACCAGAAAAAGGACAGGGCCTAGAACACTGCCTTGTGGAACTCCAGCCTGAACAGGAAGAGGAGATGAGAGAAACCCATTCAGGGCCACACGTTGACTACGACTAGAGAGGAAGTCCGCCAGCCATGCGTGGAGATTTCCATGGATACCAAAAGAGGAGAGTTTGGTGAGCAGAGCGGGGTGCCAGACCGTATCGAAGGCACGTGATATGTCAAGGGAGACTGCTCTAATTTCCTGTTTGGCATTGAGGACCTCCATCCATTGTTGAGAAAGCAGAAGCAGCATGTCCAGAGTAGAGTGTCCAGGTCTGAAACCAAATTGATGATCAGAGATCAAGCCATTGGAGAAGAGGAAAGATTTCATATCTGAAGCAATGATGGATTCCATGACTTTGCTGATAATTGGGAGAAGGCTGATTGGTCTGTAGTTGCTGGGATCTGTTTTTGCACCTTTTTTGTGCAAAGCGGTGATGTTGGCAGATTTCCAAGCAGATGGAAGATGACCTTGAGCAAAAGAGAGGGTGAAGAGAACAGAGAGAGGGAGTGAACGAGCGGAAGAACAGGATTTTAGGACCCGTGGGCTGATGCCGTCAGGTCCAGTTGCAGAATCCGAGTCGAGGGTTGACAGAAACTTTTCCACCTTGTCAGGAGGAAAGGACACAGAGTCCAGGAGCAGCTGGGTACGACTGGGTACGGTGGGTACAGAGAGGGATGGGTTTGGGACACAGGATTTAGAGGCAAACACAGAGTTGAGGCATTCAGCTTTTTCGCGTGCGGAGTCAGCCGTGTGGCCATTTGAGGTGAGGGAGGGGATGGAGGGGGAACAAACACCAGAAACAGATTTGACCAGACGCCACCAGGATTTGGAAGAGGGAGACAGATAAGAGAGTTCGGTCCTGAGAACGGAGAGATATTGTTTCCTGGCTCTCCTGAGCGTGGACACACACTTGTTTCGGGCTTTGTGAAAGGAAATGAGATTTCCTTCCGTTGGATTTGCTTTCCAGGAGACGAAAGCAAGTTGTTTCTGGGCAATAGCCTCACCACAAGATTCCGTGTACCATGGACGGGAGGAAGGGTATGACAACAGAAGACGAGATGGGATAAATCTGTGCATGAGAGAGAGCAGTTTGCTTTGGAAGAATTCCCAGGAAGAATTGATGTCAGAGGCGGTAGAGATGGGAGACCAGTCCAGATGATTGATGGCTGCTTGAAGACCGTGCCAGTTGGCCTGAGTGAAATGCCAGACTCGTCGACGCTGAGGAGGCTCTCTGAGAATGGTCAGAGAGATGTCCACTTTAACAAGCACATGATCAGAAGAGCCGATTGGAGCAGAAGAAGAGCAGCAGACATTTTCAGGGAAGTTAGTCATAACCAAGTCCAGAAGAGAAGATGCTCCCTTCACTGAAATCCGGGTCGGGAAATTGACAGTTTGTGTCAGTCCCAGTGAGTCACAGAAGTCCTTTGCTGAAGAGCCATGGCTGGTGAGAGAGGTACCTACACCCAGCCAACGGGCATGGTGACAGTTGAAATCACCACATATGAGGAAGAGAGAGTTGGGATGGGTAGATAGAAGTTGGTCCATATTCTCAGACAGCGAGATGTAGATGGAGTCATCACTGTTTGGTGGACGGTACAACACACATATGAACAAAACGTGGGAGCGAAGGGGAAGCCGTAGCCAAAGGAATTCCTGGGGGTGAGGTGGAGAGAGGGCAGTGCAGGGCGAGTGAGGAAGAGAGTTTTTTATAAAGATAGCAACCCCACCTCCAGGACGAGGCTCAGGTCTATCATACCGGAGTAGGGAGTAACCTGGGAGAGATACCAAGGAATCAGAGACATCGTGAAGGAGGAAAGTTTCTGTTAAGCAGATCACGTCTGGTTTGTCAGAAGCAACCTGTATGGACAGATCAGACATGTTTGAGCGAAGGCCCCGGATGTTTGAGGTCCATACTGTTAAGGAAGAGGAAGGGGGAGCATCGGATACAGAACAGGGGGGCGGAGTGGTAGGGTAAGATGTGGAAGAGGAGGAAGAGGTAGGGAGAGCTGTTGAAGGTGTGTCAGAGATTACAGAATAGATCGGAGAAAGGGAAGGATGGGGCAGACAAAAGGTTTGATGGTGATTGGGAGAGGCGCAGTGAGGTGTTATTTGACGAGGGGGAAGAGCGAGGCAGAAGGTTGAGGGAGATGAAGGTGAAAGTTGGAAGGGGGAAGAAGCGGGGAGGACGCTTTGAGGGGGAGGGGTGAGAGGGGAGTCTAGGAGGGGAGGAGCGAGGGAGAGTCTCGGAGGGGAGGGGTGTGGGGGGAGATTTGAAAGGAATGGGTGATTGGGAAGATTTGGAGGGGAGGGGCAAGGGGGAAGATTTGAAAGAGATGGGTGATGGGGATGATTTGGAGGGGATTGGCAAGGGGGTAGATTTAGAGGGGAGGGGGGATGGGAAATGGGATTTTGGGGTGATGGGATTTTGAAAAATGTACGATTAATGGGAAACGAACATTTATTGCAAAATGAGTTTCTTGAGACATTCGAGTCAAAAATACGTTTGAGGACGCTGGAGGGAGGATGGAGTGCTGGAGAGTTTAGGGAATGAATGAAAGATGCACTATAAGAGATGGAATTTTTTTTTGGAATGAATGGATTTGGTGAGTAAGTCGAAAGCATCCTTTTATAGAAGAAGAAGAAAAAGGTGTTATAGAATATGACCGAATACAGGTCTTCAGGGGTCAGATGAGACATTTTTTAACAACGTGATCGATCACAAACAGCGTGGTCGAAGAATGAACGAACGAACAACTAAGAACGAATAAACGAATAAAAACGGAAGGAAATGTTTTTGGGGTTTTTTTTTTTTTTTTTTTTTTTTTTTTTTTGAGATTTTAAGACAAGGAAGTATGGGAAGCTAGATTGTTGGTTGGAGATATGCTTTCCTCTATCGCTCAAGCAGGTGTTAAACTAACTAAACGGGGTAATGGATTGTATCTTTCTCATAAATAAATGGATAAATGGTTTAAACAATTTGGAAAGAATACAACGTCAAATATAGAACGAGCTAAGTATTGTAAAACACTAAAAATTTATAATGTGGTTATTTGTATGAGAGATGAATTAATACATATAAATAAGAATACAAAGAATATTATTATGAATTTAGACACACAGAATGGTTCTCATTGGGTTTGTATTCATAATAGTCAGGATAAATATTATTTTGATAGTTATGGTATGCCACCACCTGTTGAAGTAATACAATTCTTACAGAATGGTGTTTATCAAACATTTCAAGTTCAAGAAATTAATTCTAAATGTTGTGGTCAATTATGTTTATATGTATTATTTCAACTCAACAATAATGAAAATTTTTATGATATCATTTTTAATCTAATATAAATGACTTATGTTGGAAAAGATGGTTCTATCTTTGGAAAATCCTCTCAGGATATTGATTTTTCAAATTATTATACAAAGGCACAGGCTGAACGACAAAAATATAGTATAAGTAAAAATATTAATATGAAGAATACTTATAAATTTATCAATTATCCAAACCCTACAGATGCGAATGACTTGATTAGATTCAGTGATTTATCACAATATATATCTTTAAAGAAAACAGCACGTTTTGTTAAACAAGTAAAATTTACAACCACAACACCTGGTTATACTGACCATACACCTTTCCCTCATTGAATTTAACTACCTGCTTACAATTGAATTTTATAAAGAAGGACATTTAGTTAATATGCGAATTAATAAATGGGGGTATGATATGCCTGATTTAGGGTATAATTGGTCTTTTTCAATAAACATAGAAGACCTACATGATTTAAATCAGTCTCGTAAAGAAGAATATTATCCACTTGGTGAAGATAAGGATTTATGTGGAAGTACAATTAGTAAACAACAAATACGTGATTTTAAGAAAAGAAAAATATATGATAGTATAGCGATGGTTCGCATGACAAAGAAGGAAGGTATTGAGATAAGGATAGAAAGCCGAGGAATACAAACCGATTTGGTAGTGGGAAGATGGGGTGGTATTACCTGTCATAATATTAATCTCACATATATTTCTGATACATAAATGGCAGGAAGAAGACTACAAGAGAATTATAATTTTTGTATTCAAGGATACCTACAAGAAAAGGGTGCTCGGTATTACATACCTTATGATTTGGAGCATATACATGGGAATTTTGTCATAAAAAACTGGCCTTATACTGATATTGTTAAACCCACAAATAGAGACTTGTTTAAAGTATTAAATAAAAATGAACTTCTCAAAGTTATGAAATATAAAACTCTTTTAGAAATCGTCAACAAATCTTATTGGTATCCTATTATGAGAAAAATAATTATAGATACAAGAATATCTCAAAATCCAGATGAGTATATGTATAATATTCTTTGGGGCTCAAACTCAAGGGTTGCAAGGGCTGAGGAAGGAATTGAAGAAGAGAAGGAGGAGAGGGAGGAAAGAGAGAGGGAAATCAGTGAGATTCGTAAAAGATTAAATGTATTACAACAAATAAATCAATCTCAACGCACCGAAGAGGAAAATAAAGAAAGAATGACTCTTGTGAAGAAATTGGTTTTAAAAACGGATGAGATGAGTTCAATTTCAGGGAGGAGATCTAAACGAGAAAGTGGTGAAGAAGAAGAAGAAAAAGATTAAGTGGTATTGACTTTAGTTAGTTTTATTTGTAAATAAATGGAGGAGAGAGTGAAGGCATTCCATAGGTTTCTTTATGTTTTAAAAATAAAGATTGAAATGTATATGTTGAAAACCAAAAAGGTTTTGATACTCTGTCGGAATTTTTCTGATAAATAAATATGAGTTATTGTCTCAAATGTAAAAAGAAAACTAAATCTAAAAGTGTATTGTATGTTAAAGCTAAAAATAATAGAGTTTATCAAAAAGGAATATGCCAAGTATGTGGCTCTAAAAAGTGCCAATTCATCTCTCCTAAAAGAGGAGGAGACATACAAAAGTTTCTCTCAGGAAGTAAATTTACAACAACTGGAATTCCAGGGGAACTACATCTACCTGGATATTCTTTCTGTGGTCCTGGAACAAACCTGGATAAAAGATTAGATGAGGCTGACAATCTTAAACCTTGGTCTAAACCTACAAATAGGGTTGACGAAGTGTGTATGAAGCATGATATTGCTTATGGGAAAACCACTACGTTGACTGAAAAACATAAAGCCGACAGAGAAATGTTGTATAATTTGTCTTTGATACAAAATCCAACATTGAGAGAGAAAGTTGATAGGTTTATTGTGAGAAATTTGATAAATGCTAAATTGAAACTTGGCCTTGGTTATTCATCCTCAAAAAACTATTAGGCTCTAATGATGTCATCAAGACTGAGGAGCTTTTGGCTGATGAATTACATAAACCTATAATCACAAAGTTTAAAAGAAGGAAAGTTTATTCTAAATACACCGACCACATATGGTCCGCTGATTTAATCGAACTAAAAAATGATAAGGGATATAAGTATGCTTTAACCGTTATTGATTTGAGGAGTAGATTTGCTTGGGTTGTTCCTTTGAAAAACAAGAGAGGTTATACTCTGATGTTAGCCTTCCAACAGATATTTAATAAAAGTAAAAGAAAACCAAAGAAACTGTGGACCGATGAGGGAACAGAGTTCTATAACAAAATATTTATGAAATTTCTTAAGGGGGAGGGTATTAAATTATACAGTACCTTTAATTAAGGAAACGCAGTTGTTATTGAGCGTTTTAATCGCACTTTGAAAGAGAAACTATATAAAAAATTCACACAACTCGGTTCTCAAAAATGGGTATATTTAATCCAGGATATTGTAGATAATTACAATAATACAGTTCATTCATCAACAAAATCAAAACCATCAGAAACATTTACAAAATTAGAATATGAAAAGGAGATTAATTTGAGAAAGCCCAAGTTCAAAGTTGGTGATATGGTAAGAATATACAAATGGAAAAGCCATTTTGAAAAAGGTTATACACAAAAATGGACTCGTGAATTATTTAAAATCATTGATGTAATGGATACAGTTCCTTGGACTTACAAATTAAATGATTTAAATGGAGAAGAAATCTTGGGTTCATTTTACTCGCAAGAATTACAAAAAACAAAGCTAATAATTCATTAAACAACATTTCTATTCACCCCACCCAGATTAGCTAATTTAATTAGTGGTAATAAAAAAATATTAAATAAATAAAAATCATAAGCCACACCCACACAGACCCCACCCACACAGACCCCGCCCACACAGACCACACCCATCATCCCCCACCCCCAGTGCGTCCCCCTCCCTTGATCCCCCCTCATCCCACCCCCACCTTCCCCACACACACAAGGGGAGGGGAGGGGTGAGATGAGGGGGGGCCAAGGGAGGGGGACGCACCTTCCCGTCCCTTTTCCTTTATTCTCTTTTTGTAATTAAGAATTAAATAATTGTAAACAAAACAAATATATATAAATATTGAAAACATTAAAATCTTTATACAAAGATTATACAAAGCTTTATACTTTATACTCAAAGCTAATTATACTTTATACAAAGCGCTATACAAAATAAATGAATTATTATTATTATTATTATTATTATTATTAAAATCTTTATATTATTAAAACATTTTTCTTGAGGTATACATTCAACTTCTCCCCAGCACAAGTCATTAATTTCTTCCCAGCACAAGTCAAAGGTTGGTTCAGCAGATGTCTTCAGGTTTTGAATCTCTTTGTATTAAAGACAAGAGGGGAGAGATATTTATTTCATATTTATGTTCCATGTCAAAGCGTCTTGAAAAGCGCTATACAAAATAAATGTATTATTATTATTATTATTAATATGGGGTCGGATGCCCTTCCTGGCACCAACCCTGAATCACCTCTTATGATGCGCAGGGATATGGTGTACCTATTATAAACGGTGAACCACATACACACACGTACACACATGCTTACCTCGAAAAAATCCAGCTTAGCGTCAAGATCGTTGAGTTGAAAATGAAGAGTACCACAGGTTGGTAGGAAATAACCACTCCTTGGGAGATCAAAATCATCCCACTCAAAATTTTGTTCTTCGAGGTTAATACTGCAAACAAAATAAGGAGAAATTACTATGCTGAAGTAAGCCTGACAAAACATCACACACACACATACACACACACACCAAGGCAGCGTCATTTAACACCAACGTATTTTATTTAGTGTCATACCTTTTACATGAATCCTCTAAGAACGGTGAAACTGGCAAATGGTTTAAATGCTCATTCGCCTCGTTGTAAATCTCTTTCGGAAAAACTTCATTTTCTGCCAAGACCAGGTCATTTTCAAAACCTGAATTGCTGTAATAAAAAAATATATCATGTTATATAAATTTAAATTAATCACATACAAAGCTCTCACCAACAGTTCAATTCTGAATGTTCAAACAGTTCAAACTTACCCTTGTGAGTATTCTTCATCACTGGAATAAGACAAGTTGTCGTTCATCTTCGTCGATTCGTAATGATAAAAACAGCACGACAACACGACTTTTATAATGTTCAAAATGTATTTTCGGGAACAGAACTCAGCTTTAACATTTCGAGGAAACAGGAAATAAGACCATGAGAAATTCCCAACGCGTCATTTCTTGTAAAGTTAAGCAACATGTCATTTCTTTCTTTAATTAAAAAAAGGTTCGAGGTTTAAGTATGGCATCCTTAATGAATGTGAAAAATATCAAATAAGACTTATTGAAAAGGCAACTGGTAAAAAAGTTCACAAAACAAATAAGAGAATTATTTTAAATACCGGTGAATTGGGTAAAAAAGATGGAAATATTTTTGAGTTGTTAGGATCATTGTTAGGATCAAAAACAAATATTTGTAGGATCATTGTTTCAGTGGTCTACTCGGGATCATTGATAGTAAGAGTACCATAAGACCAAGGTGGAATCATTGTTTGAGTGTCAAAAGGCTAAAAGGTTCGTAAAGAGGTGAGAAGAAAATTAATATGGAAGTGAATGGGTCAAAGATTAATCTGCCAGATGATATGTAGAAGAAGGATGATAGGTCTATAAGAGAAAACAAATATTTGTAGTGTTTGAGTGGTCTAATGAACAACATTAAGGATAGGTACTACAGACAAAAGGTTCATAAAGATGAGGGTGGAAGAAATAGAGGTGTTTATGATTTTTGAAAAAGACAAGGGGGTAAATGACATTAGATAGGGATTTCCCATGTTAAACGGAGGTGTCCCAGAAGCAACATTATTACACTACTAATGGGTTTGGCTTTCTAACCTTTTCCAAAGCTCACCACTGTACATACAGGTCCCTTCGTGTGGTTATTTTCGTCGTGCAAGATTAGAATAGCTCCTTCCCCTTGTGTAGTGGGTTCGAGTGTTATAAAATGCGCTGGGGAAGGATTTGTATGTTGCTTCCTTTTCTAAATGCTGTATTGTTGTTTCAAGGTCGAGTTTAATGTTGTCCGTTTTTGTTGGTTTACCTTGTACAAATGTGCACTTGGCACACTTGTCCAGTCCAAATTCCATTTGAATGTCCTTGGAGGACCGTTTCACTAGTTATTGCCAATATTTCATAATTTGTGATGAAGAGCATGAAATCATTAATGTACAGCAGATGAGTCACCTTTCCTATTTCTATTGGTTGCAAGGGTGTATCCATGTACTTGTTTGGTGATGAGGTTACTCTATGTGTGTGTATTTACAAAAAGTGATCACATGAGGGCAAATATGGTTGAATTGTACTCTTTCCTAATGGCGAATGGTTTCCTTTCCTCAATTGTTGGCCAAATGGTTCGGGCGGCGGGCTTGGGATCCTATGGTCCTGAGTTCAAATCCCGTTCAGCTGTTGAATTAATAGCAGGTGAGTGGTATGATTTTGTTGGTTCTGACTCACTGCGCCACGACTATGGTTCAACATGGTTCAACATGGTTCAACATGGTTCAACATGGTTCAACATGGTCCAACATCGTTCATTCAGAATGGTGTTTATCAAACATTTCAAGTCCAAGACATTAATTCCAAATGTTGTGGTCAATTATGTTTATACATATTATTTCAACTCAACAATAATGAAAATTTTTATGATATTATTTTAAATCTCATTTAAAAAATGACATGTTGGAAAAGATGGTTATATCTTTGGATTATCCCAAGAGTTGGATATTGATTTATGAAATTATTACACAAAGGCACAGGCTGAGCGACAAAAATATCATAAAACAAAAAATATTAACATGAAGAATAGTTATGAATTAATGAATGAATGATCGTTTTAAGGCCATTTTTTCCCTCCTGGAGCAGGGGTTAGCCTTGCGGGCCCCATGCCAATCATGGTTCCCTGTTTGAGGCAATGTTTTTTTTATGGCCAGATGCCCTTCCTGATGCCAACCCTTAGTCGCCTCTTACGTGGCGCAGGGATATGGTGTACCTATTCTAATTCGGGGTACACACCGGGATCATTCATCCCAGCAAGCTGGTACTCAATTTGCTGACCTCGGTAGGATGACAGGCTGAGTCAACCCCTCTGATGTTAATTCAGCGATCAACCGGGATTCAAACTCAGGATTCTAAGATCCCAAACCTGCACCCTAACCGCTAAGCCAACACCAGACTACGAAGAAGAATATGTTATAAATAAAGAATAGTAATAAATTCATCAATTATCCAAGCCCCACAGATGACAATGACTTGGTTAGATTCAGTGATTTAACAAAATATTCCACAGCACTCTTTTACAAACAAGTAGAATTTACAGCCACAACACCTGGTTCTACAGACCATACACCTTTTCTTTTTAAATTTACCATCTACTTACAATTAAACTTTTATGAAGAAGGCCATATAGTCGATATGATTATTGATCAATGGGGGTATGATATGTTTAATTTAGGATATAATTGGTTCTTTTCAATAAACCTAGAACACCTACATGATTTTAATTGGTCTCGTAAAGAAGACTATTACCCGCATGGTGGGTATAATGAGATATGTGGAAGCACAATTTGTAAACAACAAATCCATGATTCCAAGAATAAATAAAAAATGACAGCAAAGCAATGGTTTGCATGACAAAGAAGGGAGAAAATCAATAAATATACAAAACTGAGCAATACAAACCGATTTGGTAGTGGGAAGTTGTGGCGGCATTACCTGTCATATTATTAATCTCATGTATATTTCAAAAACATAAACAATTTATATTAAAATGGCAGGAAAAAGGCTTCAAGAAAATTACAATTTTTGTATTCAAGGATACTTACAAGAAAAGAGGGCAAAATTTTTAATTCCTTATGAATTAGAACATAAATGGGGAAATTTTGTAATTAAGGATTGGCCCGATACAGATACTGCTAAACCCACAAATAGAGACTTGATTAAAATCTATATAATAAAAGGCAATGTCTGTTTGTGGTGTCGTTAGGTATACAAATCCGTATGCGCCTACTTTGAGGTCTTAATGGTGCACAACTAGGGGTAGTTTTATTTGGGGAATCCAATGGCAGTCTTTAAAATTACTGAAATCGCACCCCCGAGCTCGATCTACAAAAAAAACAAACCCAAAAATGCGGGACCACGAAATATTTGACCTTTCCAGAAGGGTCAATTTTTTTTACCCTTTTACTATTGGACAATTTAAATAGTCTCCGCCTCCAGAAGGTCTCCGCCCCTCCTAATAATCCTATATAAGCCGTGGCGTTACTTCAACATTCATTTTAAAAGCGAACGTTTTCGCCACGTTTCTGCATTATTATTATCATTCCTATTTCTCCGATTTATTCCTATTTCTGATCGAACTAAAAAAAAAACAACTAAAAAGGCGGGACCACAAAATATTTGACCTTTCTAGAAGGGTCAATATTTTTTAGCCTTTTTCTATTGGACAATTTAAATAGTCTCCGCCTCCCTAAGGTGTCCGCCTCCCTAAGGTCTCCGCCCCTCCTAATAATCCTGTATAAGCCGTGGCATTACTTCAACATTCATTTTAATCGCAAACGTTTTCGCCACTTTTCTTCATTATTATTATTATTCCTATTTCTCCGATTTATTCCTTTTTTTAAATTCCGATTTATTCCTACCTTCGAAAATCTCCAATTTATTCCGATTTTATAAGTAAAGCGAGCGTTTTCCCCAACTTTTCCCATTATCAAACGAAAAGCGACAGTTTTCCCTACTACGATGCCACCCAAAAAGCGGACAAATTTCGGAAAGTCGCCTGCAGCCCTCCATATGCAGACACGAAGGGAAGCACAGACAGATGCGGACAATCAGCAGGAACTTCAAACCCTGGCACACAGGTGATCAACTCTTATAGACCAAGAGACACTCGAGGAAAGACAGTCATGACTCCAAGAAAACGCTGCCAGACAAAGAGCTGAAAGGCAGCAGGAAGCACTAGAACAGAGGCAGTCTCACCTCCAAGAACAGGTCTTCCGACAATCAACTCGACAGCATGAGGAAACTCCAGATGAACATCGGACAAGGCGTCAAGGAGATATTTCAAGCCATGCTGAGGGAAGATCTCGACCATTCACTATGCAACAGTGGTGCCAAGGTGCTTTCAACTATGATCCCAGCCATGATTATGCATGATACGAGTTAGTGACCATTGGTTCCATGTCTAAGATTTGTGACAAGTGTAACGCCAAAAAGTGGGATAAAGAAATACCAGGCATGTGTTGCACTAATGGCAAAGTTCAGCTGACTATGCTTCCTGAACCACCTGAGCCACTTAAGGATCTTCTTCTTGGCACCACTCCAGGGTCCAAACATTTCCTTCAGAATATTCGGAAATACAATTGTGCCTTTCAAATGATGTCATTCGGCGCCAATGTCATCACAGAGGGAGGATTCATGCCAACATTCAAAGTTCAGGGACAGATTTACCACAGGATATGATCCCTCCAGCCTCTACCAAATGAACAGCCTTGGTATTTGCAGATATCAGGCATCATACCACCCTCCCAAAAAAATTAAGGAATTTAAAGGAATTTTTTGTCAGAAAAATAAAGGAATTTACGTGGATTTGTGAGAAAAATAAAGGAATTTTTAAGGAATATTCCTATACTTTTCAGGAAGTTTAAACATGAAATAAGGCAAATACCCATATTTATGACTTGAAGTTGTAATTTATATTCACCTGTTTTGGTTCAACTCACTTCTGTATGGATTATTTACCATACTTACATTCAATGATACAAATGCGGGGCTCACGCAAATCCGTCGTGAAGTTGCCAATCGCAAGAAAAACAAACTATTCATTTGGTGACCTCAACATTCTGGGGACATGATTTTTTTTATAGAAAAAAAGAGTGTATGGAATCTGGATCTTTGGTGGGGAATTGGTGACTATAAACAATATTTGGTGGCATTTTCGGTGATGAAAATAAAACTGGATGCATGAGCCCTGAAATGTAATTGCTTGGAAATACGTATGAGCTCGCTGTCTCCCGAATAAATGTTCACAGCCGCAGGGTAGGCTCTCTCACCTAAAAAAGAAAAATCTTTATTAGTACAAACTTAAGTAAAAATTACTAAGTACCGTGTTACAAAAGGGTACTTCTATATATATAAAGTAGAGTTCGCCTCTGTGTCTGTATCCTGATCTACGATCTCTAAGATCTCGAGAACCCGTGGACGGATTTGCGAGCGGAAAGTACTGTTCGACTCGGGATGGTCCCAGGAATGTCACGGAGACATAAAATTTAAAAAATTTCGGGTTTTAAAATTAGCGTATTATTAGCACTAGCAGAAGAGAGAGGGATTCGAAGGGAGGGAGCGCAGCGCTTCTAGCGCTTCTGACTACAGCACACCTTAAAATTAAAAAAACTTCGGGTTTTAAAATTAGTGTGTTACGCGTAATTAGCGCTAGCAGAAGAGGGAGGGAATCTAAGGGAGGGAGCGCAGTGCTCCCTCCAGCGCTTCTGTTGGCGTAATTAGCGTATTTCGGAACGTTAATTTTTCAACTTCATTATTCGGAATCAGTACGTCCCAGAGAACCTTCGTAACGTTAATTTTTCAACTTCATCCGATTGACATGGGACCAACGGCATGTGACAAAGAGTGAAACATACAGGCTACATTTATTTGACGACAATGAGTTCCGACTTCCGACCTCGGTGGGATGACAGGCTGAGTCAACCCCCCTGGTGTGAAGGGGGAGGAGGAGGGGAGGGGGAAGAGAAGGGGAGGGGAACGAGGGGGAAGGGGATGGGAGGGGGGGAGGGGGAGGGGGAAGGGGGAGGGGGGAGGGGGAAGGGGGAGGGGAGGGGGGGGAGGGGAAAGGGGGGGGGGAGGGGGAGGGGAGGGGCCCTTCTTCCCCTGGGCACCCCCGCACCCTTCCCTCCCCCCTTCCCCTCCCCCCCTCCCCCCCCTTCCCCCTCCCCCCCATTCCCCTCCCCTCCTCTTCCCCCTCCCCTCCTCCTCCCCGCTTCCCCCTCCCCCCCGTTCCCCTCCCCCTCCTCCCTCCTCTTCCCCCTCCCCTCCTCCTCCCACTCCCGTGCAAAGCCGGGTACCTCTGCTAGTATATACATATATATATATATATATATATAAATATATATATATATACATATATATATATATATATAAATATATATATATATACATATATATATATATATATATATATATATATAAATATATATATATATACATATATCTATATATATCTATCTATAATTCCAGTAATCTCTGTGTGTTTGTTTGTTTGTCTGTGACCGCTGTTTCTCGACAACCACGGGTCCGATATACTTTAAACTTGCCAAGTATATTGCTGGGGACCCGAGGATGTGCCTTTTCAAGGTTTCATATTAATCGGACAATTACTTACCGAGCTATGTCCAAAAAACGATTCAACCAATCAGAGAGCAGCGAGCTATCGCGTGTGCCGAACGTGGCGAACACACTCTGCCTCGGACGGCACATTTGAGAGCGTATTCATTTATTTCACGTTTGCAAACTATGTTGGCGCTATGTTGGCGTTAAACTATGTTTTAAAACCAATAAAACTAATAAAAACTAATTTGCGATTCATCGTAACTGCGATATACGACCTTCCGGAGCTCCCGTGAGAGCGTGCGCCATTACGGATAGTAATTCAATTAAAAACATAAAAACATTGTCCCAATTCAGTCAGAGCGAAGGGCGTTGTTTTAAGCGGAGCGTTTTATTTTTCCCCTTAAATTCAGTCGCCGGACGGTGAAAGCTATTTTTTGGGGGCAGCTACTGGCAGCCACGTACGGCCAATCACAGGACACGTTGTTGTGTCGACGTGCCGTGTTGTTTTCCCTCGCGGTTTGGAATGTTTTTCCTTTTCATTTTTTTTCTCTTCTCTTTCAACTTGATGATGGTAGCAGTTCTGTACTCGCAAGCCGTTCGCCGTTCGCTTTGGCGTTGCGAATGGACCAAAACATTTCATGGACCAAACCATTTCATGTAAAGCGTTCGCCGTTCGCTTTGGCGTTGCGAATGGACCAAAACATTTCATGAACCAAACCATTTCATGTAAATAGAGGGGGGGGATATAATTTTAGATATATATATAGTACGGGCATGCCCTAGTATATATAAATATATATATATATACATATATATATATATATATATATATATATATATATATATATATATATATATATATATATATACATATATACATTTATAAATAAATAAATAAATATATATATATATATATATATATATATATATATATATATATATATATATATATATATATATATATATATATATATACACACATATAAATATATATACATATAAATATATATACATATAAATATATATACATATAAATATATATACATATAAATATATATACATATAAATATATATATATATAAATATATATACATATAAATATATATACATATAAATATATATACATATAAATATATATATATATATATATATATATATATATATATATATATACATATAAATATATATATATATATACACACATACACACACACACACACACACACACACACACACACACACACACACACACACACACACACACAACCGGTCAAAAGTTTGAGAACACCTCAATTTTTCCAGTTTTTATTGAAATTTACGCAGTTTAATTAATGCCTCAATGTACTCTGAAATTAAGCATAAAACAAATAAACAATTGGAGATATAAAAAAAGAAATCGTAGAATCATTTTGTTTTACAAAATTTAATTTAAATTTTTGACTCGGCAAAGTAGCCACCTTTTGCAGATATAACCGCCGAACACATTCGTGGCATTCTTTCTGCAATGGAAATCAAATATTGTTCTGGAAATTCTTCCCAACACTGTTGCAGAAGTTCCCACAAATTTGTTGCACTTGCAGGTTTCTTTGCTTTCACCCTTCTGTCCAGTTCATCCCAAACCAGCTCGATGGGGTTTGAATCTGCAGATTGTGCTGGCCATTCCATGATTTGAAGCCTACCGTCTTGTTCTTCTCCTCGAAGGTAGTTTTGACATCGCCTGTAGGTGTGTTTCGGGTCATTATCTTGCTGTAGGATGAACCCCTGACCAACTAGGCATATACCAGAGGGTATTGCATGGCGCTGCAAAATGCTGTGGTAGCCCTTTTGGTTCAGGGTGCCAGTCACTCTGTGCAAGTCGCCGACTCTGGATCCAGTGAAAGAGCCCCAGACCATCACGCTTCCTCCTCCATGTTTGACAGTTGGTGTCACACACTGAGGAACCATCCTTTCGCCTACTCGACGGCGTACAAAAACCCTGCGTGATGAACCAAAGATTTCAAATTTAGATTCATCAGTCCATAAGACCTTCTTCCAGTCTTCAGTAGTCTACTGGCAGTGCTTTATGGCCCAGGCAAGCCTCTTTTTCTTATTTTGCCATCTTAGCAATGGCTTTCTTTGTGCCACTCCACTTGTCAAACCTGCAGCTCAAAGTCTTCTCTTCACAGATGAAACTGAGACTTGCTTATTTCGACCAGTGTTAAGCTGTGCTTGAAGCTGTTGTCCTGTAAGCCACCTATCACGCAAGCTGTTGACTCTCAGAAACTTGTCTTCTGATTCTGTTGTGGCCAGACCTCTTCCTGTCAGAGTTTCCTCCAGTTTCCAAGTGCCTTTTGATGGTGTAGGAAACTGTACTCACTGACACCTTGGCTTTCTTTGCAATTTATCGAAAGGAAAGACCTACACTTTTAAGGGTTATTTATAATGGTCTGTCTGTCTTCCTTTGTTAATTGCCTTTTTCTCACCATTATGATAGCAATATACTACTTCCTGCAGTGCAATATTGTCCAAATAATGCTTCAGAGGGTGTAATAACAGTCTGTTCCAATAATGCTTTTATACAGACAGGGGGTTTGTAATCACTAATCAAGTAATCAGCAGAGGTTGGGACACCTGTCGGAATTGTTTGCATCAACATTCAAGGCTTAATTTACTTACATTGCTGCAGAACAGCTGTCAGTTGTTAACCCATTACCTGTTCCCTGAAGAAGGCCTTTATTTTTTTTTACAATATAACTGTGCAATTTACATTATTTTCCCGTTTTTATTAACCTAAACTTATTTTTAACCTCAAGCAGTTTACTGCTTACCTTTGTACCATTTCAGGTTATTCACTGGACTTGAATTGCTTAAATTTCAATAAAAACTGGAAAAATTGAGGTGTTCTAAAACTTTTGACCAGCAGTGTATATATATTTATATATATATACTAGCTGAGGTACCCGGCTTCGCCCGGGTTGAATAAGAATAATACAAATATATGATGAAAAGAACATGTATATTTTAGAGCAATATCACAGTACATTTCCTACATGGCGTTTTTTCAATTTTCAATTTCTCAAAACCTCTGGGTATACAACATTTCTGGTTTTCTTACGTGGTGGCAAGACATAAAGATTGCTTGGTTTTCCAACCCTCGAGCAGCCCACGTACAGCTGGCCATGGGCAAACACTTGTTCTGTGAAGTTCAGGCCTACAACCTTCATTGATTGCCCCTGCACCTTGTTGATGGACATAGCAAAACATAGCCTGATGGGGAACCGAATCCTCTTGAAGGAGAATGGAAGGTCAGGTGGAATAAGTGGTATCCTTGGAATGAATACTTTCTCTCCTCTGTATTGTCCTGAGAGGATGGTTGCCTCGAGGACATGCGGCATCATTTGCTGGATTGTCAATCGTGTTCCATTACACAGCTTTGGTGGATCAAGATACCTTAGAAGCATGATTGGTGCTCCCACCTTGAGAATCAACTTGTGTGTTGGGAGTCCTTGAGGCTGACGACTGTTGAGAAACTCAGTTGGGAGGTTTACTGCCTGATCTTCATGTCACTTTGGCAAGAGAATCATAATATTTCTTTCATGACCGGGCAGCGAACGTCATTATGTGCGACATTACGTCACTCCTACGGACATGAAAACATGTTTTCCTTTAAAATATATTTAAAATAAATAAAATAGTACATAAATTAACAATAAAAGAAGCTAAAAAACAATTTTAAATACAAAAAAGCACATTAAAAATATATAAATATGTACGTACAGTATACTGTACATACGCGCAACCGCTGATTCTCATTGTTACGGTTTTCCGCCGCCCTTCTTACCCTTACCAAGGGGGGATTAAGCCCCTTGTTCTTTCTGGGCCTGGCGTAACCGAGACTTGAAACGCCTCTTCCGGGCAAACGCAAGGTACGGTTTCGGGACCAAGTCTCGCTCGTACCTAAATACCGGCGCCGCCACGCAAGCGGGGAACCAAGCCTCGCACGAGCCACGTGTAATTCGAGTACACCGAGCGGATTGCATACCACGTGGTCCGTGCAGTCACTGTTAATATTGGACCCCGATTAGAGCGGTTCTATTCGTACCACGCTTAGTCAATGAGGGAAAACACGAGAACAATCGAATGGAAGGAAGAACACAGGTTTAATTATTATTCCCAATATTATGTACAATGATCGGTAGAAGCAGAGACACAGAGCAGAACTTAAGCAGTGTTATTCTTAATTCCAAGACTCGGGCCCGGTCACACTCACACAGGGAATTGCAGGCAGGATGATGTTCAGGCCAAACGCGCCGACTTGGTCATCCAGGAACGGCCCCGTCCGGCTCTCCTCGGTCACAGCACGTCCCGCGATGATGGCAAGCAGGCGGTGGAAGGATCGTCGTAGCGCTTCTCCCGAACAAAAGCAGATGATGCGGCAGGAAGGCGGGAAGGAATGTACGCGTCTCTCAGCGCGGCTGGCGGTTCCACAGCGCGTTTTGCAACCAGCGCGCTTTCACTCGCGTAACTCAATGCACTATAGCGGCTCGGCTTCAAGCTCAACCGAGCGTCACTTTAATATGAGCGCGTATCTTGGTTCATGCGTGTCTTTCGCTGATCTCGTATCTTTCAAAGTCCTCTGCTGACCGCGCTCCTTCAACTCCTCACTCAATACCAACTCACCGCCAACTCCTTGCTCGACGCTCGACTCCACTTACTGCTCACTCGTGACCAAACTCCTCTTACTGCTCCTGGTGGCTTTGCGCAACGGCTTATATCGACACGCCCTGAGCCTTCGCGAACCTTCCACCACGCCCTGTGTCGCAGTGCTGCAGCCACACCCTGTGAGCCCTGATTGGCAGCTCGCGCTTACCGTCAGCTTCTTCGCCGCCCTCATTCGGTCCCGACCCGACCCTCCAGGCCGGCCTCGTGTTAATTCGTGCCAAAAAGCCAAAGGCAGCACAAAGAGGCGTAAGAGGCATGAGGCAATCGAGGTGGGATAAGGCAATGGAAGTATGAGAAGGACCTACTCTAATTACTCTACTCAACGCAAAACTAACACAGGAAAAGGACTATTCTCACACATACTATGAAATAACTGAACTATCGCAAGGCTGCGTGTTGTTTGTGTGACTAACTATGAGGGGGAAATTTAACCTTTATTTTTCCAAAACTCAAAACAGCAACAATATATAATATACTGTATATATATATATATATATAATATACTGCATATATATTGTTACGGGACCGCGGCGAGGATGTTGTTTGCCGAGCGGATGGCCGCCGCGCCCGAACAGTTACCCCGACTAACCCGATTCCTGAACGTTGGCCGAATCGCGCCACAGATATTCAATGGGGAAAAGACTAAAACGAAGGATGTGAAGATGAACACCAAAGCAAAAAGGTTGGAAATGCTACTAAATTTATTCCTACTATTTACACAATCAAAGAAACCAAGGAGAAGGAAGGATAAGAAAATAAAATACAGAAGAGGAAAGGTGACAGTGAAATTCTAGCTTATCTAAACAGGCTTAACTTATACCCTGGACAGAACAAACAAAGACGGACTCACACGAATGGGGAATGGAGGCAGGAACGATTGGCTGGACCGGGAGGAAGGTTCAGCTCGGACCACAAGCTGGAAGGCTTTGCAGGGCGCACAGCAAACCGGGCCTCATCAGGCTGGGAGCGAGCAGGGTGACGTCGTGCACTTCTCTCAAGGCTTCCCCCACGCTTCTCTCGCGCACTTGTGTTAAAGGCTTCCTTCTCGCTTCTCTTCCCTCCTTGCGCACTTCTCTCTGAAGCTCGTCTCTTCCCTCCTTGCGCACTTCTCTCTGAAGCTCGTCTCTTCCCTCCTTGCGCACTTCTCTCTGAAGCTCGTCTCTTCCCTCCTTGCGCACTTCTCTCTGAAGCTCGTCTCTTCCCTCCTTGCGCACTTCTCTTCCAACGGCCTCAGCGCGCGCTCTTTATAACGCGGCGGGCAAATCAAGCCGCCGGCCTCTAGAACACGCCCATCGGTGAGCTCGCCTCGGCCCTGATTGGTCGGCACGGCCCTCTGGCTCCACCCTTGATGACGATGGGCGGGCACACCCAGGATTCGGCAGCTCCTCCCCCTTCTTCTCCGAGCCTATCTCATGGCGAATGGAGTCGCGGAGGGAACAGTTGGCAATTGCGGCTTTGGGAATGGGAATGAAAGGGGATCTACTCTTATTTCACTTGGTGCAATGGAGTATTTAAATTAATGGAAGACACAGCCTTACACTAATACACATAATAAGGATATAACTACTGAACAGGGATATATGGTGTCCTTCGTGTATGTTTTATGGAATTAACTACGGGAACGCCCTTTGACCTTTATACAACAACAAATGCAGGAAGGAGGGTGACATTTTACAACAATTCATTACACAACAATAAAAAAACAACATTCTCATATCCACAACAATATATAATATACTGTATATATATATATATATATAATATATCCCTGGTGTTGGGCTAGCGGCTAGGGTGCCGGCTTAGGATCCTAGGATCCTGGGTTCGAATCTCGGTCGATCGCCGAATTAATGCCAGGGGGGTTGACTCAGCCTGTCATCCTTCCGAGGTCAGCTAATTGAGTACCAGTTCACTGGTAATTCCCTGTTTGTCGTTGAAGGCGGCAAAAAGGGTTGGCGTCAGGAAGGGCATCCGGCCGTAAAACATTGCTTCAAAAAGGGGACAAAAAAAACAACAACTACCACGGTCCCCGAAAAGGCCAACCCCCGCTTTGCGGGGTAAAAATGGCCTCTAAACGGTGGTTATATATATATATATATAATATACTGTATATATATATATATATAATATACTGTACATATATATATAATATACTGTATATATATATACATATAATATACTGTATGTATATATATATAATATACTGTATATATATAATATACTGTATTTTTTAAAATTGTTTTTAAATTTCTTTGTATACTGAATCGAGGCTCGTGAAAGAGCTAACATTTACCTCACAAACAAATCAACCAGACAAACAAAATACCCAAAAAGAGAGAGCGGAAGACAACATGGGGAGAGAAGGGGAAGCACACAAACACAACATCCGAGAGCAGGGAGATGTGTGGAAGGGAGAGGGACCGGGGGGAGGAGGCATGGGAAGGGGGGGGGGGGGGTGGGAGGGAGAAGTATAAAACACAAGGACACCAAGGACTTCCTGGACAGAAGTTGGTATTTCAAAAAAGTAGAATTGGGGTGAAATTAGCGGGGGTAGAAAAGATCAAGGTTTTGGATGGGGGAAGATAAGAGATGGTGGTGAACAGCTGTTTTAAAGACTTGGAGGGTGGAGTGGGATTGAAGAGAGTGAGGGAGTTTGTTCCAGAGGTGGGAGAAATGAGGCATGAAGGAGTGAAGGTGAGCAGAGAGTCTTGATTTTGGCAGTTTAACCATAAGAGGGTTGCAGGCAGATCTTGTGCGACCTGTAGGAATATTTGCGGGACAGAGCCCAGAGAGAGCTGGGGGGGCAAGGCCAGAGAGGAGTCGGTAGAAGACGGAAAGACCACCAACCTGCCTGCGGTGAGTGAGTGAGAGGCCCTTGGAGTTGGCTTCATCGCGGGAGATTCCAATGATTCTGAATGCTTTGGTTTCAACAGCGTGAAGGCGAGCTAGGTGTGAGGCAGGAGCACCAGCCCAGAGGGGAGAGCAGTATTCCATTGAGCTGTGGATGAAAGCCTTGTATGTGGTGAGGAGCTCAGGTGTGCCAAGGAAGGACTTCGCATGACGGAGGATGCCCAGTCGGCGACTGGCTTTGGAGGCCAGATTTGAAATGTGGTTTTCCCAGGAAAGATCATGGCAGATAGTGAGACCCAAAAGCTTGAGTGACAGAACTTCTTGGAGAGGATTATTCAGAAAGTGGATGGGAGGGTTGTCCAGTCGGTCTTTTCGGAGAGACATCGTAAGAGTGTGAGATTTGTCAGGATTGAAAGACATGTTCCACTTGTTTGCCCAGTCTGTGATTTTGTCAAGGTCTGCAGAGAGTGAGGAGGCTGCAGACTGCCGATCTGAGGGATGACGAATGGAGCGACAGAGAGTAGAGTCGTCAGCAAAGAGATAGAGAGGATTTTCAAGAGAGTCAGAGAGATCATTGATGAAGACCAGAAAAAGCACAGGGCCCAGAACACTGCCTTGGGGAACTCCAGCCTGAACAGGAAGAGGAGATGAGAGAAACCCATTCAGGGCCACACGTTGACTACGACTAGAGAGGAAGTCCGCCAGCCATGCGTGGAGATTTCCATGGATACCAAAAGAGGAGAGTTTGGTGAGCAGAGCGGGGTGCCAGACCGTATCGAAGGCAAGTCCAGGAGCAGCTGGGTACGACTGGGTATGGTGGGTACAGAGAGGGATGGGTTTGGGACACAAGATTTAGAGGCAAACACAGAGTTGAGGCATTCAGCTTTTTCAAGTGCGGAGTCAGCCGTGTGGCCATTTGAGGTGAGGGAGGGGATGGAGGGAGAACAAACACAAGAAACAGATTTGACCAGACGCCACCAGGATTTGGAAGAGGGAGACAGATAAGAGAGTTCGGTCCTGAGAACGGAGAGATACTTTTACCTGGCTCTCCTGAGGGTGGACACACACTTGTTTCGGGCTTTGTGAAAGGAAATGAGATTTCCTTCCGTTGGATTTGCTTTCCAGGAGACGAAAGCAAGTTGTTTCTGGGCAATAGCCTCACCACAAGATTCCGTGTACCATGGACGGGAGGAAGGGTATGACAACTGAAGACGAGATGGGATAAATCTGTGCATGAGAGAGAGCAATTTACTTTGGAAGAATTCCCAGGATGAGTTGATATCAGAGGCAGTAGAGATGGGAGACCAGTCCAGATGATTGATGGCTGCTTGAAGACCGTGCCAGTTGGCCTGAGTGAAATGCCAGACTCGTCGACGCTGAGGAGCCTCTCTGAGAATGGTCAGAGAGATGTCCACTTTAACAAGCACATGATCAGAAAAGCCGATTGGAGCAGAAGAAGGGCAGCAGACATTTTCAGGGAAGTTAGTCATAACCAAGTCCAGAAGAGAAGATGCTCCGTTGACTGAGATCCGGGTTGGGAAATTGACAGATTGTGTCAGTCCCAGTGAGTCACAGAAGTCCTTTGCTGAAGAGCCATGGCTGGTGAGAGAGGTACCCACCCCCAGCCAACTGGCATGGTGACAGTTGAAATCACCACATATGAGGAAGAGAGAGTTGGGATGGGTAGATAGAAGTTGGTCCATATTATCAGACAGCGAGATGTAGATGGAGTTATCACTGTTTGGTGGACGGTACAACACACATATGAACAAAAGGTGGGAGCGAAGGGGAAGCCGTAGCCAAAGGTATTCCTGGGGGTGAGGTGGAGAGAGGGCAGTGCAGGGCGAGTGAGGAAGAGAGTTTTTTATAAAGATAGCAACCCCCACCTCCAGGACGAGGCTCAGGTCTATCATACCGGAGGAGGGAGTAACCTGGAAAAGATACCAAGGAATCAGAGACATCATGAAGGAGGAAAGTTTCTCTTAAGCAGATCACGTCTGGTTTGTCAGAAGCAACCTGTATGGAAAGATCAGTTAAGTTTGAGCGAAGGCCCCGGATGTTTGAGGTCCATACTGTTAAGGAAGAGGAATGGGGAGCATCGGATACAGAACAGGGGGGGGGGGAGCGGTAGGGTAAGATGTGGAAGAGGAGGAAGAGGTAGGGAGAGCTGTTGAAGGTGTGTCAGAGATTACAGAATAGCTTGGAGAAAGGGAAGAATGGGGCAGACAAAAGGTTTGATGGTGATTGGGTGAGGCGCAGTGAGGTGTTATTTGAGGAGGGGGAAGAGTGAGGCAGAAGGTTGAGGGAGAAGAAGGTGAAAGTTGGAAGGGGGAAGAAGCGGGGAGGACGCTTTGAGGAGGAGGGGTGAGAGGGGAGTCTAGGAGGGGAGGAGTGAGGGAGAGTCTCGGAGGGGAGGGGAGTGGGGGGAGTTTAGGAGGGAAGGGGCAGGGGGGAAGATTTGAAAGGGATGGGTGATGTGGAAGATTTGGGGGGGAGGGGCAAGGGGGAAGATTTGAAAGAGATGGGTGATGGGGAAGATTTGGAGGGAAGGGGTGAGATTGGATTTTGAAAAGTGTACGATTAATGGGAAACGAACATTTATGGCAAAATGAGTTTCTTGAGACATTTGAGTCAAAAATACATTTGAGGACGCTGAAGGATGGGTGGAGTTCTGGAGAGTTTAGGGAATGAATGAAAGATGCACTGTAAGAGATGGAATTTTTTTTTGGAATGAATAGATTTGGTGAGCAAGTCAAAAGCATCCTTTTATAGAAGAAGAAGAAAAAGGTGTTATAGAATATGACAAAATAAGGTTCTTCAGGGGACAGATGAAACATTTTTTAGCAACCTGATCACGTGATCACGAACAACATGATCGAAGAACGAACGAACAAATAAGAATGAACAAACGGATAAGAACAGGGAAGGAAAAAAAAATTATTTATTTTTTTTTGAGATTTTAATACAAGGAAGTATGGGGTGAAAAGACCGTGAAAAACAGAGACCGAAAGTAATTTGCAGCGCGATCGAAAAACCGCTGAGACAAAAAATAAGCCTCAAGCCAAGGGCTGACACGGTAGCCTACTAGCACTACACTAGGCCTCAGAATACACGATACGAAAAAAACGACGATTCTGTACACAGGTATGAAAAACCAACACCGAGAAACCTATTAAAGTCACCACAATAGGTACATACACCGAAAGAAAGATACAGATTCGACAAAAACACAATTGTGAAAAATTACTTAACTTCGAAAGCGTGCGCGCATGGAACAGCTTCGAAAAGACGTGACCACGGGGACAGCTTTGAAGAGACGTGACGACCAATCTTGCGCATGCGCAGACTATATATATATATATAATATACTATATATATATATATATATATAAAATATACTATATATATATATATATATATATATAATATACTATATATATATATATATATATATATAATGACGGCATCAGCCCACGGGTCCTAAAATCCTGCTCTGCCGCTCTATCTCACCCTCTCTCTGTTCTTTTCACCCTATCTTTTGCTCAAGGTCATCTGCCAGCATCCTGGAAATCAGCTAACATTACCGCTTTACACAAAAAAGGTGCAAAAACAGATCCTTGCAACTACAGACCAATCAGCCTGCTCCCAATTATCAGCAAAGCCATGGAATCCATCATTGCTTCGGATATGAAATCTTTCCTCTTCTCCAATGGCTTGATCTCTGATCATCAATTTGGTTTCAGACCAGGTCACTCTACTCTGGACATGCTGCTTCTGCTGTCTCAACAATGGATGGAGGTCCTGAATGCCAAACAGGAAATCAGAGCTGTCTCCCTTGACATATCAAGGGCCTTTGATACGGTCTGGCACCCAGCTCTGCTCACCAAACTCTCCTCCTATGGTATCCATGGAAATCTCCATGCATGGCTTGCGGACTTCCTCTCTGGTCGTAGTCAACGTGTGGCCCTGAATGGATTTCTCTCATCTCCCCTTCCTGTTCAGGCTGGAGTTCCCCAAGGAAGTGTGCTGGGCCCTGTGCTTTTTCTGGTCTTTATCAATGATCTCTCTGACTCTCTGGAAAATCCTCTCTATCTCTTTGCTGATGACTCCACTCTCTGCCGCTCCATTCCTCTTCCCTCAGATAGGCAGTCTGCAGCCTCCTCACTCTCTGAAGACCTGGACAAAATCACAGACTGGTCAAACAAGTGGAACATGTCTTTCAATCCTGCCAAATCTCACTCTCTTACTATGTCTCTCCGAAAAGATCGACTGGACAACCCTCCCATCTACTTTCTCAACAATCCTCTCCAAGAAGTTCTGTCACTCAAGCTTTTGGGTCTCACTATCTGACATGATCTTTCTTGGGAAAACCACATTTCCAAGCTGGCCTCCAAAGCCAGTCGCCGACTGGGCATCCTCCGTCGTGCGAAGTCCTTCCTTGGCACACCTGAGCTCCTCACCACATACAAGGCTTTCATCCGCAGCTCAATGGAATACTGTTCTCCCCTATGGGCTGGTGCTCCTGCCTCACACCTGGCTCGGCTTCACGCTGTTGAATCCAAAGCTTTCAAAATCATTGGAATCTCCCGCGATGAAGCTATCTCTGAGGGCCTTTCACTCACTCACCGCAGGCAGGTAGGTGGTCTTTCTGTCTTCTACCGACTCCTCTCCGGCCTTGCTCCCCCAGCTCTCTCCGTGCTCTGTCCCCCAAATATTCCTACAGGTCGCACAAGATCTGCCAGCAACCCTCTGATGGTTAAACTGCCGAAATCTCGGCTCTCTGCTCACCTTCACTCTTTCATTCCTCTTTTCTCCCGCCTGTGGAACAAACTCCCACACTCCCTTCAATCCCTCTCCTCCCTCCAGGTCTTTAAAACAGCTGTTCACCACCATCTCTTATCTTCCCCCATCCATAACCTTGATCTTTTCTACCCCCACTAATTCACCCCCAGATCCACCTTGTTTGAAATTCCAACTTATTTCCTGGAAATCCTGGCAGTGTCCATATGTTTATACCTCTCCCACCCCCCCCCCCCCTTCACATGCCTCCCCCCCTTCACATGCCTCCCCCCCAAAGCCCTCTCCCTCCCACAGATCTCTCGATGTCTCCATGTCTCTCGGTCCCTGCTCTCAAATGTTGTGTTTGTGTCCTTCCCCCTCTCTCCCCATCTTGTCTACCGCTCCCGATGTTATTTGTTTTATGTGTCTGTTGTCTTTCTGTGTGATTAATTTTCGCTCTTTCACGAGCCTCGATCTTGTATACAAAAAATAAATAAAAAAAATATAAAAAAAATACTATATATATATATATATATATATAATATACTATATATATATATATATATAAAATATACTATAGATATAAAATATACTATATATATATATATATATAGTATATTATATATATATATATAGTATATTTTATATATATATATATATAGTATATTTTATATATATATATATATATATATATATATATATAATATACTATATATATATATATATATATATATATATATATATATTATATATATATATATATATATATATATATATATATATAAATAAAATATACTATATATATATATATATATATATATATAAAATATACTATATATATATATACTAGCGGGGTCACCCGTGGAATCCCACGGGCATGGATGTGTGTGACATTTCGACATATTGAGTTATATGCTGCACATTCATTTTTACAAAATGGTTACTGGCAAGTCATCAGATCCAGAAATGGTGTGAATTTAGTTATTTCACATAATATGTGACCCCTCACTCCTCTCCACCTGACACTCTCCTGTCTCCACCTGACACTCTCCTCTCTCCACCTAGCACTCCTCTCCTCTCCAAACCCTCACATCCCTCTCCTTTCCAATCCCTCACCTCTCCAATCCCTCACACTCCTCTCCTCTGCAATCCTTCACACGCCTCTCCAATCGCGCCTCACACTCCTCTCCAATCGCGCCTCACACTCCTCTCCAATCGTGCCTCACACTCCTCTCCAATCGTGCCTCACACTCCTCTCCAATCGTGCCTCACACTCCCCTCCAATCGCTCCTCTCCAATCGCGCCTCACACTCCTCTCCAATCGCGCCTCACACTCCTCTCCAATCGTGCCTCACACTCCTCTGCAATCGTGCCTCACACTCCCCTCCAATCACGCCTCACACTCCTCTCCAATCGTGCCTCACACTCCTCTCCAATCGCGCCTCACACTCCTCTCCAATCGCGCCTCACTCGCCTCTCCAATCGGCTTTCCCCGTCTCGTTTCTCTCCTTTTTCTCCCGTCTCGTTCTTTTTCTTGCTCCAAATCGGCCCGTCGGAATCGGAAATCGGCCCGTCTCGCCCGTCGGCCCGTCGGAATCGGAAATCGGCCCGTCTTGCTTTTGTGCTTGTGCGTAAATAAATTGTGTTCATGACACCATTTCTGGTGTTGGGCTAGCGGCTAGGGTGCCGGCTTAGGATCCTGGGTTCGAATCTCGGTCGATCGCCGAATTAATGCCAGGGGGGTTGACTCAGCCTGTCATCCTTCCGAGGTCGGCTAATTGAGTACCAGTTCACTGGTAATTCCCTGTTTGTCGTTGAAGGCGGCAAAAAGGGGTTGGCGTCAGGAAGGGCATCCGGCCGTAAAACATTGCTTCAAAAAGGGGACAAAAAAACAACAACTACCACGGTCCCCGAAAAGGCCAACCCCCCGCTTTGCGGGGAAAAATGGCCTCTAAACGGTGGTTTTTACACCATTTCTGGATCTGATGACTTGCCAGTAACCATTTTTGTAAAAATGAATGTGCAGCATCTAACTCAATATGTCGAAATGTCACACACATCCATGCCCATGGGATTCCCACGGGTGACCCCGCAAGTTTGCATTGACGTTCGTCGATGGACTCGTTCGCCCCGTCTCATTCGTTTTCTTGCTGCATCCTGTTCAAGTCTGCGTTCTTCATCGATCGTCTCATTCATTTTGGAAATAGAAGTTTCCACGCAGCGCATGAATTGTCACGATCCTCAAGAGGAATTTGTCTCGTAATCATCAAATGATAAATGGCAAGTAAATTATATTG
>NC_136261.1:380433125-380443125 GCF_964187855.1 Myxine glutinosa | reverse complement strand
TCCGAGAGCACGCCTACCGGGTCACTCACCGCGGCCCTGGTTGGTCGCGCGACCCTCGGGCTCCGCCCCGGACGACGACGGGCGGGCGCGCCCCTCCCCTCCTCTGACGAGGTGGAGACACGCCTTTCTTCCCTGACTCGAGCCTCGTGGTCACTGGCGGTTATTGGAGGGGAGGTGATTGGGAATCGAGGCTCAGCAATGACGAGAGGGGATGTAATATGGCAATCGAGGGTCGGCAATGACGAGAGGGGATGTAATATGGCAATCGAGGGTCGGCAATCACGAAAGGGGGGATGTGAAGGAAATGGGGATTTTTGGGGATGGGAATGGAAGGGGGTCTATTCTCTTTCACTGGTGCAATGGAGTATTTCAATTAATGGGAGACACAGCCTTATCTTAAAACACAGAATAAGATATAACTATCGAACATGAATATCCTATGATTGGCTGACGTGTATGCTTGTGGACTATGGGACGCCCTTTTGATCTTACCCAGCTCCGGAGGCAGGAGGCACAGCACAACAACAATAATAATAATCATACAGCACACAATAAAAAAAAATATATGCAGTCCTCATATCCACAACACTGCACTCTCCTCCTCTTAGGCACGTCCCGGGCCTACAACTTTTAGCTTTAGCGTGACACGTAGGTGTAGTTCCCTCTATTTTTAACCTGACCCTGAGTGCGACAGTTTAAACATAAATAAATGTGTCCCGCTGCTCCATTGCACCCTGCCTAACAGACTTTCGCCCACAGTTAACCGAATTGCGGAATGGTCTTCAAACTATACACTGACGGTGGGGAGCATTATTTACAATGACTCTGCTTTTATTTACAAAACTAACCCAGGACCTGTAATTGTTCTTTCTGGGGGGGAGACAGTCTGCTCTGCATCAATGCACCATTAAAGCACCCAAAAACGCACCAATACACACCCAAGCACCAATCGGTGCAGTCCCCATTGTTCAATGAATAAAATAAAACCAACAAACCCAACCCTGCAGGTGTCTCTTGCTCTTCGGCTCCCTCTGCTGGTTATCATTATTTCTCTTCCAGATGTTGTCATTTCCTTTGCTTTGCTTACTGGCGGCCTATTTTCAATAAAACTTGCACCCAATGTGTCCTTTTTATTTATTTATGGCCCACCAGGCCGACTATGTGTGGTTCACCTGTGGGGCATCGGTGCCCTGTGGCCAAGGTCCGCCAGCAAGATTTCGGGCCCTCATGGCCGGTCCCAGCAGAGGGGCCATGCCCCAACCCATGGGGTCCATAAGTGGTGCTCGGCCACTGACATGTGGTCCATAATGTGGTGCATCGATGCAGACAGCTGGTTCTGGGAATTTCGGGCGCACAATGGCCGACCCACGCACGCTCCCCTCGGCGCCCAACGGCGCTCAGGTCCTCATGTGGGAGACAAAAGGGGGGACAAGACAGATGAGCGAGGGGTAAGGTCTCAAGGGTACACATCAAAAAGGCAATGCAAGGCGAAATGCGTACGGAGGGCGAAGTGAGAAAGCTCGTCCCTACCGTACGTCACCCCCCTGTTACCTAGCCCACCCTTACCCTTACCCCCTATGTACAAAACCTACACATTACCAATTCGTCACTACTGTCACGTCTTCCCCATATTTCCCCTATATCAAATTCGTCACCACAATCCCTCTACTTCAAAAATTTGCCATCATCAATTCATCATCAATCCTCATAAGGAGGCAGAGATGGAACATCAAAGCACAATGTCACACCCACGTCATGATGTGTCTCACAATCCAAACATTTGCATCAAAAATAATTAAACATGGCATGGTGCGGAGTACCTGTCACCTCAGGTGAGTGGGTGCAGATGGTGCGAGGAGATCCTTCATCCTAACTATCCTCTAAATGACTTTAACACACTTTACACTACCCGGGGTCTTTCTCCGGCCAAACCATTGGCCCTCTTACACTATGGGTTCTAAAAACCAATTCCCATTGGCCAAACTGTGGTGCTTTTCAATTTGGGGTCTCACTCCCCCGATTCATCTCCCGGTGCCCTCGCACAATTTCTGGGCCGCGACGTGTAGCTCTCCCAACAGGTCTACCCACCTGCACACCTCCACCACTGTAGTTGCCACCCGAGCTTACCTAGCTCCTCACCCTAACCTATCTAACTGGGGGCAGCCCCTCTCCTGGCTCTGTCACCCCATGGTGCCCTCTGGCACTGGGCTACCCGGGTCCGTCCTCCGGATCCTCGGGCCCCATCCACAACAACTACTACCGGCTCCCAGAGCCCACCTGCGGCCTCACCTGGCCGACATCCTCACAGTGGTGGAGTGCTCAAACAACTACACACACTAACAGGCTACACGCCCAGCCATTTCCACAACACTAATGCACCCATCCAAAGACCATTCTTTCACCCGCACCACAGATGCCAATATCCAACCACAATTTACCTGCCCCCTCTACCTAACACTTACACTACCCGCCCCGGGTATCCGTGATGGGGGTCCACTCTTCCCCCATTCACACCTTCGCACCATCCACTCCACTCCACAATTTCCACCATACTCACTCCACGACCATCCATTCCAATACTCCATACCATTTATTCCATACACCTGTCTTTCATTCACCTGTCGTTGCACACCTGTGCAATCTCACCTGGTGCCACCTGCACCCTCCTCCTCTTTCTGGACCAGTTGGTCAATGCAACACACATCACCATCACTCACTCATACACTGCTCCACACACCTGTTCAGTTGCACACCTGTGCAATCACACCTGTTCCATTCTCACCTGTTCAATCCTCACACACACGGCATCATCTCAGCTAACTTCTCCCCTCTGAAACTTGCGCTTCCCAGTCGTCCCTTTAAACTATTGCGCTCCCACGTCATTATAATCCACACTAAGCTACCTGCGTCCCCACTACAGGTATCAGTCACTAACTAAACTTAACGTTACCTAATGTCAATCTTCGCTAGATCCCTACACACCATATCCTAACCCACCCGGGCTAGTTTTCACTGCCATACACCCCATAAGCTATTGCTCCTTTGCCCCCCCACATGGAAAGGGTGGCAGGGATGCCATCCCACCACGTCGGGGGTCTCTCACTACCAATTTTGCACATCAAATTTCAACAAATTAAAAATTTGCCAATCACTGCCCATCATCTGCCAATCACTACTGCCAATCCCTTGCCAATCATCAAATTTTGTTTTTCTCCAATTTTGGGTCCAAAACACTAACCTCATCACCCAGTCGACTCACTAATACCTCTCGGTGCGCCAATCCCTGTCCAAAGCCCGGCTTCGTAAAGCCAAGCAATGGATGCTGGTTGTTTTGTGCCAGCGGCTGGATGCGTCCGGCACTCGGTGCAGGGACGGGGGCTTACCCGGGCCGAGATCCCACGCATCACCTCGGCGTGGAGCCATCCAATGTCCCGATCTCGACCTGCCGGAATGCCTCAACAAAAAGTGGTCGCCATGACGACCCTTTCTATCGGGCCGCCCGCTCCGCCTAGTGGAGCACGGACGCGGCCGTTCAAAGCGAGGCCCAGCACGCACCGAGGGCCCGATTCGGCTATAAGTCGTTCTCAACTCTACCCCATCTAACGTCGATGCTTCACCTGGACGCTTACACCCCGCAGCCCGTTCCTTGCTCACACATCCCGCCGTGCCCATGCTCCTCGTACCTTTCCTTACACACCCAGGTACACCCATTCCACTCACAGCCTTGGTCACACACCTGACCACCGAACACTTTGGCACACATTCGTTGGTAGCACACCTCACCAAAACACCTCTTCGCGCCCCCTCCTCTGTCACCTCCTCTGTGACAATCACAGGTGTGCCCTCATTCGCACACCCAACCACGTGCCTCACCACCAACTCCAGCGTGCATTCCCACTCACGCTCTACCATTCCAGGTGTACATCCTTCCATCCCAGGTGTACATCCTCGCTCACCTGTCACAACTAACTCACGCTCCATGTCACTCTCACTACTCTCACCTCCATTCTTGACAGCGCACTCACCCTTACTCTTGACAGCGCACTCTTTCCTCGTGCACCTGTCCGTCACACACCTTTCTCGCGCACACTCTCCCGTTACACCCTCTGTAACACTCACCACAGGTGGACACTCTTCCTTACTTCTGACAGCGCACTCTTTCCTCATGCACCTGTCCGTCACACACCTTTCTCGCGCACACTCTCCCGTTACACCCTCTGTAACACTCACCACAGGTGTGCATTCTCCCTTGCCTTTGACAGCGCACTCTTTCCTCATGCACCCGTCCGTTACACACCTCTCTCGCGCACACTCTCCCGTCACACCCTCTGCAACACTCACCACACCGCGCTTCCATGTGCCCCCTCGCACACGCGCTACGACCGACTCATTCTCGCCAGCACCCTCACTACTCCTTGGCACGCACTTTTTCCTCACACACCCCAGAGTCGGACTTTCTCGCACACCTCCTTTTTCGCACACCAGACCTGTCGCACACTTCACCAACGGCCTCTCACGAACACCCGGGTCCAAACCAATCCCCAAGCTTCTTAAATCCCCTGGCGCATCATACGCACGACCATATTGGTCACCACTTACACCGGGTCCTCTTCCTCTTCGCTTCTCCTCCATCACCTGCGAATCCCTCATCCGGTTAATGAGCACATCATCACGATCCAAACACAGACTTTGGACCAATTCTTTTATCTCCTCTTTTATTTCTTTCTTATCCCCTCTCCGTCGCTTCTTAATTTCGCTCATCCCCTCTTCCACTTCTTCTAGTTTCTGCTTCACCTCTTTCATTCCCCGGTACGTCTCCTCAAGCTCATCCTCTAAGGCTACCTTGACCGTTTCCAGGTGCGTCCTCACCTGCCGGTCCTTCGTCTCCATTACCTCTACCACCTCGTCCAACCTCGTTGTCAGTCCCTCACGTACCATCTGACATTCCTTCTTTGTCGCTATCAAGTCGTTTTTTATGTCGTTTTGTGTCGCTTTTAAACCTCCTAATACCGCAGTGTTCCTTTGAACCTGCTCCACTAACTCCGTTTGTCCCACCGTCAGCTGCTCCACCTCCTCCGTCAGATCTTCTATTCCCCCTTGTAACTTTGCCGTATTATTTCTCACCTCTTTCTCTATACGCTTTTCGCCTCGCTTTACCTCCTCGCGCAGCCCCGAGACCTCCTCACTCACCCCTCGTCGTATTTCCTCCATCTGGTTCCCCATCTGTTCGATTTCCCGGGCGGATTGTTCCCCTATTTCCCGCAATTTGTCCTCCATCCTATTTTCTAACCCCATTAACCCATTTTTCACCCCCTCTAACTGATTCTCCTGGGCAGCCATTCTATTTTCCACCCCCGTTAACCCATGTTTCACCCCTTCTATCCCATTGTCTAACCCCTCAAATTTCTTGTCTAACTCCTTAAAATTATTGTCTAACCCCTTAAAATTATTGTCTAACCCCTCAACGGTACCCCTTGCTTCGTCCCTCATTACCCCCATTTGGTTTCCCATTACCCCCATTTGGCCCTCTAATCGCTCACTCTGAGCATCCATTTTTGCTTCTAGCCCCATATATGCCATTAGTATGGTTGCATTAATCTGCGCCATGAGGTCCCGCACATCAATTCCCGCTATTTGCGCAGCGGGCGCGGCTACCCCGCGCTCGTGCGAGCCGCCCCTTTGTGCGTCTGATACCACGTGCGCGAGAGCGCCATTTTGCGCGTCTGACACCCCCTCAACCGCCTCCTCATTGCTCTCCTCCTCCCTTTCTTCCACATACATTTCCCCTGGTTCCTGGGTTACCCCTAACCCGTCTATCTCCCCCACCGACATCCGATCGCCTTGATTGTCCATGGCGCGATCTCAAAATTCGGGTTTTATAAAACAACACAATTTCGGCAGCTCGTAATTTTGACCAAAATTTTTTTTTAAAATTTGGGCCTAACAAATTTAGTCCCGGGTCCGAATCCGACTCCTCGACACCAATTGTTACGGTACTAACACAATTGGTGTCCAAAATTTGGGCTAAATAAATTTAGTCCCAGGTTCGAATCCAACTCCTCGACACCAATTGTTACTATAACACAATTGGTGTTCCAAAATTTGGGCCTAACAAATTTAGTCCCAGGTCCGAATCCCACTCCTGACACCAATTGTTATAGATCGCGGTTAGATGTTATAGACCGAGCGGTGGTTTAGAACCGCGACCTAACAACACTCACCCGATTCACCCAGACTTTGGCCGTATCGCACCGTAGCTGCTCAATGAGGGGAAAAGACAAAAACGACGCAATGCAAGAGGAAAACGGAGACAAAAAGGTTTGACAATACTACTGAATTTATTTCTACTATTTACACACAAGCAACAAGAAGCAATTAAGTTTATTTACAAGGACAAAACGCAGGTGACACAGTGCAAATTTAGCTTATCTACAGACTTAACTTATTACCCAGGACAGAACAAACAAAAACGACTCACACGGGGAATGCCAGGGATGGCAGAAGGTGGATGGCTGGCGGGAGAGGAAAGGTCCAAGGGGGGGTCTTGCAGCACAACCGGCGCGTTCAGCAGCCGCCGTTCCGTTTCGGCCCTGCTCCGAACCGCCGTTCAGGCCCCCTTTGGCGGTCGGGTGTCGCGGCTGCGGCGGCCTCCGTCCGCTGCGTTCCCAGGACTTGTCTCACTCGTCTGGTCCCTCAACCCTCAACTCTTTCTTGCTTCTCTCACTCCTCACCACCGACTTCTCTCTCTGGCAACCGACTGTGACCAACTCCTTGCAACTCTCTTTCTTCTTCTCTTCTCTTCTCATCTCATGCTCATCTCCAAGGCCTCTCTGATAAAGCAGTCCCTTACAGTCGCTTTTATCACCTCTAGCGAAATCAAGCCGCCGACTCCGAGAGCACGCCTACCGGGTCACTCACCGCGGCCCTGGTTGGTCGCGCGACCCTCGGGCTCCGCCCCGGACGACGACGGGCGGGCGCGCCCCTCCCCTCCTCTGACGAGGTGGAGACACGCCTTTCTTCCCTGACTCGAGCCTCGTGGTCACTGGCGGTTATTGGAGGGGAGGTGATTGGGAATCGAGGCTCAGCAATGACGAGAGGGGATGTAATATGGCAATCGAGGGTCGGCAATGACGAGAGGGGATGTAATATGGCAATCGAGGGTCGGCAATCACGAAAGGGGGGATGTGAAGGAAATGGGGATTTTTGGGGATGGGAATGGAAGGGGGTCTATTCTCTTTCACTGGTGCAATGGAGTATTTCAATTAATGGGAGACACAGCCTTATCTTAAAACACAGAATAAGATATAACTATCGAACATGAATATCCTATGATTGGCTGACGTGTATGCTTGTGGACTATGGGACGCCCTTTTGATCTTACCCAGCTCCGGAGGCAGGAGGCACAGCACAACAACAATAATAATAATCATACAGCACACAATAAAAAAAAATATATGCAGTCCTCATATCCACAACAATATATACAGTGGAACCTTGACTTACGAGTGCCCCAACTTACGAGTTTTTCGAGATACGAGCCGTCGCTCCGGCGGTTTATTGCTTTGAGATGCGAGCCGAGATCCGAGTTACGAGCTTTCGCCACCCGGTCACGTGGTTATCTTGCCGTTCAAGTACAGTATCTTTGTCGTATAGCGCTGCATTTTAGTTTTCGCATTTCGGTTATTTTGAGTTTTGCCGCCAGGTGGGTTCTGGTCACGTGGTTATCTTGCCGTGCACGTACAGTATCTCTATCGTATAGCGCTGCATTTTAGTTTTCGCATTTCGGTTATTTTGAGTTTTGCCGCCAGGTGGGTTCTGGTCACGTGGTTATCTTGCCGTGCACGTACAGTATCTCTATCGTATAGCGCTGCATTTTAGTTTTCGCATTTCGGTTATTTTGAGTTTTGCCGCCAGGTGGGTTCTGGTCACGTGGTTATCTTGCCGTGTACGTACAGTATCTCTATCGTATAGCGCTGCATTTTAGTTTTCGCATTTCGGTTATTTTGAGTTTTGCCGCCAGGTGGGTTCTGGTCACGTGGTTATCTTGCCGTGTATGTACAGTATCTCTATCGTATAGCGCTGCATTTTAGTTTTCGCATTTCGGTTATTTTGAGTTTTGCCGCCAGGTGGGTTCTGGTCACGTGGTTATCTTGCCGTGTACGTACAGTATCTCTGTCGTATAGCGCTGCATTTTTGTTTTCGCATTTTGGTTATTTTGGAAAATTTCATGTTCATGTCGAACATTTCATGTTCATGTTCATGTTTTCATGTTCATGCCATGCCAGGCCACAACTTGTTCAGAGTGCCGGCGATAGCTCGCTTTCTCTTTGTGGAAAACACGGTGAGATCCTTAACATCCAACAACTAATGGGACGCAAACGGGGCACCCAGTTTAGCGGTACACACATTGATGAATCACCCTGCCTGTGATTCACCCATGACAGGTTATAGCTGGGTCGGGATTCAAACCCAGGCTGGACAGTTTCGACTTTAGAGTCAAGTGTGCGTACCTCCAGTCCAGGCCATCCTGCCAACTTGTATGCTGCATACAGGTGAAATATAAAGCGCGAGATATTTTTATATATACTGTATATTTAAAAAAAAATTGGTGTGGTTTTTGGTGGGCTGGAACGGATTAATAGCATTTCAATGCATTTCAATGGGGAAATTTGATTTGAGATACGAGCAATTTGAGTTACGAGCTCGGTCACGGAACGAATTAAACTCGTAAGTCAAGGTTCCACTGTGTATATATATATATATATATATATATAAAGGAGGAGTGTGTGTGTGTGTGTGTGTGTGTGTGTGTGTGTGTGTGTGTGTGTGTGTGTGTGTGTGTGTCTGTCTGTCAGGATGTCCGCTTTTACCCAAGAACTACACATCAGAAAAAAGTTTTAGACACAGATTCGGAATCAGCATAAAATCCCGGTGGTTATAGGCTACTTTTTATTTTAACATCAATGGTTTAAAAAACCGGGCCAGCTGCAATTCCACTTGAGGCCACAGCCAGAGCAATTTCAGACTTTTGACGAACCTTGGCCAGGATGATATTAATGAGGAATGTTTTTCCTGTCCCGCCAGGAGCATCGAGGAAGAATATCTTGCCAAGCATCATCATCAACACTCTTCAGGATAGAATTAAAGGCTTGCTGTTGGTCCTCAACCATTCTTGGGACATTCTGCTCTACAAATGTGGTCAGCTCTTCCATGTTGTAGTTTGTGGCGGCGCTATTGCCCCTTTCGATCCCATGACGCATTGCGGTTCCGATTCGCGATAAGGTCTATGCGCTATCACCGACACTCTTTCATCTTTTTCATACCTTTTAATCAGATTTAACCTATCTTCCATCTTAACCACATTACGCTTGGAAACACTAGCATTTTCCTTCTTCGGACCCATGGCTAACACAGACACAGTAAAGGAATACTGTATGTCGCCTCTGTTTTGAATGAGAACCAGCAGTTGTGCGTACTTATATTTTGCAGTATACTGTACGTACATTTATATATATTTTTAATGTGCTTTTTATTGTATTTTAAATTGTTTTTTAGCTTCTTTTATTGTTACTTTATGTACTGTTTTATTTATTTTAAATATGTTTTTAAGGAAATATATATATATATATATATATTGGAAAGGACATTAAGTTGGCTTTCCTCTTTATTATTTTAATGAGGAGAAACACCCACTCCCCAAGCGAGCGACCGGGCAGGAGGTGTTGTGGTGGGGCATGAGGGGTAGGGGTGCATGTGCATTGATGCACATTTTCCCTTTTCACTTTTTCTTTTCTTTTTACTTTTTCAAACGTCCTTTTCATCTTAATCATACATTTTTGCACTCACTTCGCCTATGACGCATTAGACACAGCCATGTTATCCTTATTATTATTTTTAATATTATTGTTATTAATATTATTTTGCAATAACGTTAATATTATTATTATTATTATTATTATTATGTCATCATCATGGACATTAGCATCAGATGGAATTGACT